>NW_025421231.1:27410-146890 GCF_020382885.2 Scatophagus argus
AAGTAAAATAAGTGTGCACTGCTATTTTCCATCATAATTTCCATTATTGTACAGGGCAAGAAGATGCAAGAAGCATTAACAGCAATAGTGTTAGCAGCAATAGCAAGAGCAGTGGGAATTTGGATCCTCACCATCAGTGGAATTTAGATTTTCAACTGCTGCAGTACAGAATCTGGCAGTGAAATCTTAACAGTTGAACTTCCCCCCCATGAATGGAAGTCTGGAGACAGGAAAGCCCAGAACACTGCACAGGTGATTGAGAGATTGTACTGGAGCAATAGAAGAACCTAGATGTAGTAGTACATGTATTGTAGTCTACCATACACACGTATTGGAGTATATTGCACAGTGAAAAGCACAGTTAGTGTGAGATTCAGTGTCCCGTGGTAAACAGGGACAACAGGGAGTTAGTTTCTGCATAAAAATGTCTTTTGATTACATTTCTAGCAAGAAATTATAGGAACAGGCAAACCTCCTCTCTGGAGATTTGGAAAGTGATAAGGCCCTTCATGGTGAACCATATGTTGTCATCTGAGAAGCCCAAAGAGGGGCTTTACCATCATTGTGGACACAAGGCTGCAGTATGTGCAGGGACATTGTGTAGGGACTGTTTACCACGATCACTCTACAGTACAGCCTGTGACCTTTCCACACATGAGGCCCTGGTACTTCATAACAGAGCATCCATGGTGGAGGGGTTCTTCAGACACCTGCTGCCATCCACTTTTGTTCAGCAGCATGAGGGAGGGAAATTCAATTCAATTCAATTCAGTTTATTTATATAGCGCCAATTCACAACAAAAGTTATCTCATGACACTTTCCAATTAGAGCAGGTCTAGACCAAACTCTTTAATTAAATTGTAAAATAGAGAGAGCCCAACATTCCCCCTTGAGCAAGCACTTGGCGACAGTGGCGAGGAAAAACTGCCTTTTAGAAGGCAGAAACCTCGGAGCAGACCCCGGCTCAAGATGGGCGGCCATCTGCCTTGACCGGTTGGGTTGAGAGAGAGAGAGAGAGAGAGAGAGAGAGAGAGCAAGGGAGAGAGGCAGAGGGGGTGGGGTGTGAGAGAAATTAAGAGAGAAAAAAAGGTAGTTTTTACACTGCACCTCTTCTCTCTATCCCTCACTCCTCTTGTCTCTGTCTCTCACTCACACTTCGTCTTTATACCGATATATTACATATTATCAACACTCATCTGCTCTCTTTTGCAGTTGTGTCCCCCCATCCCTTTCTCTTTTTCAGGTAGCTTTGACCCCAGAGCAGTCGGATCCAGATTCTTCGCTAGTGATGACGACATTATTATTATTATTATTATTATTATTGTTATTAATATGGTAATTTGGCTTTAAAAGCTACTTGTAAACATGTAGTCTCGTGTGTCTCTTCCTGGTCTCCCCCTCTCCCTTGTCGCCAAGCGCTTGCGGAAATTCAGCAGAGAAGTGGAAATGTTGTGTTTCTCTATGTTTTGAGACCTTGTAGATCAGGGGTGGCCAACCCGCGGCTCCCGAGCCTCATGCAGCTCTTTAACTAGTTTCATGCGGCTCTTCAGGAGCTTTCACATGACATGCGTCAAATATGCTTGGCTGGCGTTGCCATTTATTCCCCCTACGGCTAGATGGCACGCTGACCAGGTAAGCCTGTTTGAGTGACGTGAAACGCGCGACGAGAATCTTTGGCGCAACATCATTTGCGTTGTAAACAATTTCCGTCAAGTTAGCTCTCAAAATGGCAGGGAAAAAAAGCACAGCCAAACGAAAATATGAAGAAGAACACAGGACGTTTTTGACAGAGTGGGAGAGTTTATATTTTTTTGTTGAACGTAATGGCAAGCCGATCTGCCTTATATGTCACGCAGCATTAGCGCATTTCAAAGCTTCAAATCTTCAGCGTCACTTCAGCTCACTCCATCCTAACATCGAACAGGAATTTCCAAAAGGGACTGAACTTCGCAAGCACAAGTTGGTCGCTTTGAAAAGTCAGGCAGAAAAGCAGATGCAGTTTTTCCAAAAATTTACGAAACACTCGGAGACCGTAACGCTTGCATCATATCAACTGGCTTGGAACATAGCACGGGCTAAAAAGCCATACAACGAAGGGGACTTCATTAAAAAATGCCTCATTGACGCTGTTGAAATCTTGTCTTCTGAAGACGCCAAACTAAAACAGAGCGTATCAGACGTCCAACTGTCCCGCCACAGTGTTGAACGCAGAATATCGGATATTAATACGGCTGTTGAATCACAGTTGCACTCTGACCTTCAAGCATGTGCGTATTTTAGTGTGGCATTGGATGAGAGTTGTGACATACAGGACAAGCCTCAGTTGGCAATATTTGCACGGTCTGTGTCAAATGAATGTATGATCAAAGAAGAACTCCTTGATATTGTGCCATTAAAAGACAGAACCCGTGGCATAGATGTGAAAGAAACGATCTCTGTCTGCGAGTCTGTGTTTTCTACCCTGAAACACGTGAAATCAAAGCATCGATCTGTTCTGACTGACACTCATTTGAAAGAATTGCTTCGAGTGGCAACAACAGAATACAAGCCAGATTTGAAGAGGATTGTTCAAGATAAGGAATGCCAGAAGTCTCACTAAGCAGCATAGTAAGAGAAAAATGTTATTGAAAATTATTCTATTTTTGTTTGTGGACTTGCTTGAACTGAGTGTTGGTGTGTGTGAGACAGTGCACACAATGTTAACTGTTGAAAATAACTAATATTATCATGTTGGTGTGGTTATTTTAATTAAATCTGGCTGAGCAGAGGTCTGTGTGTGCGTGCCTGCCTGTGCCTGCATACATGATTAAGGAATGGGATGATGTTCATGTGTTCATGTTGCCCATGTGTATGATGTGGCTCGTTGCAGTAACGCAGAAAAAAAAGTGGCTCTTAGTCTCTGACTAGTTGGCCACCCCTGCAATAGACAATCAGATAATTCTTCAAATTTTGTAAACTTACCCTCTGACTCTTGAAATATCCTGCAGGAACAACAGATCTCCATTTGGTTTGGGGGAGTTTGCCATGAAGTGCAGGAAGTGGAACACATGAGTGGCACGCTGCTTTGCATTTTCCTGAACTTTCCTGGGAGGGTTGGCACCTTCCACATGGCCTTTAAAGTCTCTCACCAGTTTCACTGAGGGACATGTAAATAAATAATTAGACATTACACAATGGTAAACATGTGCCAGTAAGATTCATAATCCTAAATATTTTGATAGAAATGTGATATTCACCATAAGAAGAGGCGTCTGATGCTGCATTTTTTGGCACACGCTTATATTTCATAACCTGGAAAAATATGAAATGAGTTGCACACATCCAAACTTAATGTCCAGAACTGGTCATATTGATATGTAAGTAGAATGAAATGACCCTCACATTTGCACGCATTGTAGAAGAATGAATGTTTGCTGGCTAAGGATGAGGATGCTGTGGTAATCAGCGGCAAAGGTGAAAGAGCAGTGACAGCAGTTGGTGATGCTCTTGAAGGGGACATGGATGGTCCACAGTCAGTTGGTACTAGGCTCACAGAATCTGTGGCACCAAGTACAGTGGAGTCTACGTCTGTGTTACTTGGTGATGGCAAAGCTGAGAGAGTTGCACTGGTATTATCTGAAGGAGGAGGTGTTTCTGGGGCAGGTGTGGATGGCTCACAGTCAGTGGATCCTGGACCTACAGAATCTGTTGCATGTATGGCAGTGGACAGAGATGATGCAGGTGTAAAGGTGGCTGTAGTGTTACTGAGGGTCGTTGTCCTTTCAGACGCCCTTGCAGCTATCTCCCTTTCGACAGCCTCTTCAATGGCAGATTCATCCACTTCATCCATATGTGACACAATTGGTGGTTGGGGATGGCTGGCCCTCAACAGTGCCAGTTCCCTTGCAATGTACCTGTCCTTTGCCCTTTCCATATAAAGTTTAGCCACAGGTTGCTGAAAAAAAGTACAACATTGCTTTAAATGCAAATGTATTTTGTCTAACTCTGTTCTACGTCACAGTTTCATACCTTATGTCATATCATATCTACTTCTCCTTTGCTCTATTTTTAAGGACAACCAGCAAATCAATATAATATTTCCAAAACACTTACTGTCTGTGAGCCAACTTGCTTAAAAGACTAAGCTCTTCTTTGTTTTTCACTTTCTCTGTGACTTTGAGATGCTGCATTATATCCGCGTATCTAAGTCCACAAATTGGACACTGATGCCCAGCCGTTTGATTGCTGGGCCTTCTTCTGGGTTGAGGAGACTTTGCAGGCACAGGATTTTTCTGTGCTTCGGCCTCCTCTGGTCCCTGTGTTCAAATGGAAGAGATGGAAAAAATAACAAATTTTGTCAATCATGTCAAATTTTGCACTAGAATTAGGCAAATTGCTACTTTTTTTGTCCAAGAAAAAATGTTTTCAAATGTAGTGAAAGTGGCGTCATCTCACCTGATTGACAGTTGTTAAAATGTTTGGCTTGTTATTGCTGTCATCCTTATTACTATGCACAGAACTGAATTGCTGATGTTTGCACAATAACTGTCCTTGTTTGGAGATAATGCCTGAAGTGCTGCCTGTCAGATGAAGTGATCAGCAACACCGGGGCTCCACAGGGGACCGTCCTCTCTCCCTTCCTCTTCACTATTTACACCACAGACTTTACGCACTGCACAGAGTCCTGCCATCTTCAGAAATTTTCTGATGACTCTGCAGTGGTTACTGGGGGGGGGTGAGAGAGAGTACAGGACGGTAGTGGACAACTTTGTCACATGGAGCGGGAAAAACCACCTACAGCTCACTGTGACAAAGACCAAGGAACTGGTGGTGGACCTGAGGAGGACTAAGGCTCCGGTGACCCCTATCAACATCAAAGGGGACACTGTGGAGGTGGTGGAGGAGTACAAATACCTGGGGGTGTACTTGGACCACAAACTGGACTGGTGCAAGAACGTGGACATGGTCTACAGAAAGGGCCAGAGCCGCCTCTACTTTCTGAGGCGGCTGAGGTCCTTCAACATCTGCAGGACGATGCTGAGGATGTTCTACGAGTCGGTGGTGTCCAGTGCCATCACATATGCCGTTGCCTGCTGGGGCAGCTGCCTGAGGGTGAGGGACACTAACAGACTCAACAGAATCATCAAGAAGGCCAGCCATGTTGTGGGAGAGGAACTGGACTCTCTGACAGTGGTGTCTGAGAGGAGGATGTTGTCCAAAATAAGAACTATACTGGACTTTCCCTCTCACCCTCTCCACAATGTGCTGATCGGCTACAGGAGCTCGTTCAGCAAAAGACTCATACTGCCACGGTGCACCACAGAGCGACACAGGAAATCATTCCTGCCTGTCGCCATCAAACTGTTAAACTCAGCACTGTGACGGACACACTCACTTGTATATACAATGTACATATTGGCTACTTTTACACATTGCACATACCTGTATTTTTAAATTTTCTTAAAAAATTTTGAATACAGTTTTTGTAAATACCTGTACTTGAGATTTTTAGTTTTTGTTTATCCTATTTTTATACTCTGCACTTTTCTCCTTTCTTGGTCGGGAATACTGCATGTGCAATTGTCTGTAGAAACAAGAATTTCCCTCCAGGGATTAATAAAGGAATTCTGATTCTGATTCTGATAGTAACTCAGACCTGTATACTGTATTCACACCCTCTTCTCTCCTCTTCCCTCACTATTTTCACTAATCCTATCATTATCATATTAACTTCAAGGTTATGTTAATTCATGTGTTTCAGCACAAGTTAATTCATTTGATTTAAAAAATGTTCTTATTTTACATGTACAACTGCTGATGTACATACTGGCGTTTACATTTAGCATTAACATATTATATATTTCTAGAAGCATCTTTAAAACAGCTATAATAATATGGTGAAATTGCTTCACATATATTTACTTCAGTTGATTCTGAGTGGATAGTGTAGCCACATGAGAGCTTATAAACAGGAAACTTAACATGTGAAGCCACGCAATAAAAGAAATACTGTCCTATAAAGTGGATATGTGTCTCCCTGGTGTTTCTTTTTATCAAGAGTAACTGACTACTTTCTATTGAACCCTCATGTTATATTAATGCAATATAATTACAAAGCGACTATTTTTTTGTTATTATTGTCATTAGGCTTGCTCAATATATCCAGCTATGATAAGATAATGTCAGACCACTGCATGAAGACACGTTGTTACACATGCACCCTCTTCTCTCCCTGCAGGTTTCAGCAATGGAAGTATTTTATATTTATTATTATTTCATATTTGCTGGCTTTATGGGCTAAATATCAAATAGCAAGAGTTCACAGTAAAATTGATGTTCTTTGCTCACAATGACTATCGATCAGGCATGTCAAACTGGTCCTCAAAGGGCTGGTGGGGCTGCAGGTTTTTGTGCCAAGCTGTGCATCTGTGCCTTGATATGGTTAGGTACAGATGAAGGATTTTTAATTTGAAATTTCTCTAAAATGACACAGTACAAATAAGTGGTCTTCTCTGTGTCAGTAGTCAGAGATGTCTTCTAGCAAGACACATCAGGCATTCCCAGAAATTATGCAGCAATTTGTTTTTACAGCATCTCAAACTTTCAGAAATGTAACCATATCAAGGTATAGATGTAAGACTTTTAATTTGATATTTCTCCAAAATGATACAGTAAAAATCTTTGATAATGAATGAGGGAGTAGTCAGATGCTCCTGAGGTCAATAGTAACAACCATTACGAGAAATTCTGGAGCAATATGGTTTTACAGCATTTCAAAGGTAAGAAATGTAACCATCTCAAGGTACAGATGTAGGACTTTTAATTTGAAATTTATCTAAAATGATACAGTAAAAATGAACGGCCTTCACTGTGTCAGTAGTTAGAGATGTCTTCGACCAAGATACATCAGGGATCGCCAGAAATTATGGAGCAGTGTATTGTCATAACACCTGGATATCAAATTTTTCATTTGCTGTTTCCAACATCTTATTTTGAAAACCGGATGTCTTAATCCTGCCTGTCCGCTCGTTCGGGATCGTTTCTTTGCATGGCATAAAGCAGGGGTCGGCAACCCGCGACTCTAGAGCCGCATGCGGCTCTTCAGCGCCTCCCTAGTGGCTCCCTGGAGCTTTTTCAAAAATGTATGAAAATGAAAAAAAAATAGGGGGGAATATATATTTTGTTTTAATATGGTTTCTGTAGATGGTGGCCCCAGGGATGTTGCAACAAGCTTTTGTCAGCATGCTCGAGTGTTCGGGCGAGTGAGTGGATTCATCATTTAAGTTATCTTGTGTGGTGTGTGAGACTGGGGGTTGGGCTCTGTGTGCTCTCTTGGCAGAGATAGGCGTGGTTTGCTGGGTGCCTGAGGAGCTGGCTGTACACACCTGAGCCGAATCATCATCATCTGGAGCAGTATTTAGAGACTAGCCTCCTGTGTGCTAACTGTCAGATTGTCACTGCTTTGTGGTAGGTCGGCCTGTATGTTCTTCTGTGAATTGCTACCTAAGATTTCCAACCAAATTACTCACCTGTATTCTCTGTCTTCAGGATCCAGCCTCTCTACCCACCAAGCCACCCTGCCACCGCTTACCCTCAGTTCAATAAACGGCTGTTTTGTCCCTACTCCCTCGTCTAGTTATCTGCATTTTGGGTCCAGCACCACCGCCACACAACATCTTGTTTGGATCACCTTTTAAATAAATGATTCATTGTTAGGACTTGTTCTTACAATCCCCAGCGTTTCAGCACACATTTTTTGACAGAGCCCTTTTTTCGTCATGACCACGGTCTGAAGCTAACCTTTGACACATCGTCAGTTGTGTACTAACTGCAGGATTACTTACTGTTTTGTTTTGTTTTTTCACTTTTTCTCTCAGAGTGGTAAGATATGTGGGGACACAATGCAGAGGGCATTCCTCGAATGGACCAATGCCAAATTTGAAGTTGTCTCAGGTCCAGCGTTTTCAGTGCCCTGCATGCACACACTCCATGTTGGCAGTTGCAGTGGATGGGAACCTAAATTTAAATTTACATTTCTTCATGTGTAACACCACAATTTGAAATTTTTATAAATGCTTGCCTGTTTTTTTTTTTTTCAAAATTTAAACATTATTTGGTTTATTAAGTAATAGAGTAGCATTACTGCATCAAATGCCATAATACCATGATTTACAGCTTGTTTTGTAAAATGTAACTGTGCAGATGTCTGTATTTGCCCTCATCTGTTTAAGAATCCAGGGAAAGGGAGATGTGGTGCGGGTCAGTGGACCGCAGCACGAGAGTCCGCCAACAACTCCGCAAGCAAACTAGACGAGGAAGGTGTTGAGGAAGCTGTCTGCTGTCATGGGGTTTTGCTGAAGGGATTGAATATATTCCGTGGAGAAATATTTGCATACCCATTATATCTCCAGAAACAGCTAGTTTCACAGACCGTCCAGGTATTTTGCTCTGATGTGGTCTGCAAATATTGGCCATATCTGCAGAGAGTTGTGGACCACTGTCCAGAGTTGGAGGTATCAGGAGGCACACAGAAGGATTTGTGATGCAGACTCAGAGACAAAGGTGGAGGTTCAAAAAGTTTACTAGACAAGGCTATAAAGTGAAATCAATGTACAGGTGAAGGTACAAAATTGTTGGGCAATAATTGTGGTCAAAAACAGGCTTGAGGTCGATAATCAGGTAATCAAATCTCTGTATCACTTGTAAGAAAGTATTGGTCCGCTGTACATACTGTCAGGAGACTCTGTGTATTAAAGTCTAACCTGCAGACCATTGTAGAAAAATCTCTGGGGATACTGCTGAGGATCAAAGCCACTGTCAGTGCTGTGCTTCATTTGGAGCTATTTGTATTTTTTCCAAATGACGCCAGACCCTTTATGACCTACCACAGACCAAGTCCAACAGAGCATATCTCTACATTTTCATGTGCTGTAGTGCCATTTTTGGAGTATTTTAATGTGCTATACATCAATACAACCTGTATAGCCCAAATTTTAATAATATATATGTAATAAGTCCATAGTAACTAAATAAGTTACTAATAAGTCCAATAAACTACAAAAAAGAAAATCTTTTTTCCCCATATTTTTTCTAAATACAGAAATATCATAGCTGTGTCCCTCAATTGTAAATGTAAGAAAGATGTACAAAATCATTTCCACCACAGAAAAAATATTTTGAGTGTCTTCATAACTTCATAACTTGAGATACACTAATTTTTATACACTGTAACAAAAAGGAATTTGCACAATTTGTGTGCACAATTTGCAAAAAGACAGCATGTTCATCAACTATTTACAATAGTGAAATGAAATCTCAGTGTGCCAGATACTTATGAGCACACATGTATTTGTACAAGACCATGCTCATTCATAAAAAGTGCAACAAACAACAAAAAATGATTCTGTTTTTGTACTTTGGAGTAAATAAACATGAAATGAAATCACATTTTATCTTATCAAAAGTATACACTCTGTGTGTAGGATGTGTGTATCTCTGTGTTTTTGTGAAAAACAAACCTAAATGAAGAGTGCATGCACTAAGACGAGAGCGGTCAATGGATCGGGAGAGAGAGCGTGAACGCGTCTACAAGTGTTTACTGCGGGAAAACTACAAAATGATGTAATTTCCTGTTTTTGCGGGAAGTGCCGCTCAAGAAAATCACGTGACGTCCATGCGCATTACGTAATCACGTAGGACACTTTGAATGAGGAATATATGAGTGTAACTCCTCTGGTTTTAAATGCAAAAAGAATTATTGCACTACCGTATTTGGTCGTGATTTAGGGTTGCCAACTCCCTGAAAAATAAATAAGGGACACCTCATTGGCAGGGCCGGCCGGCCCGATTACATTCACCCTTGCTGGCGTAGTGAATCTTTTTAGCCCTTTATTGTATGTGAGAAGCAATTTTTTAACTATTTGACTCAAACCTGAATTGAATTAGATGCAGATTTGAGTGATATGAACACATGGAAAATAAATAATTATCAGCAATTTATTTTTAATACAAAACAACAAAATTAACAGAATAAAATATCTGTCCTGCTTAACTTAAAACTGTATAAATTAACATAAAAAAATACAAAGCAGAACATAGTGCACAATTATTGCAATAAGAAAAGTGCAAACATAAAGTCTGAGGGAAACTTGTAAACAAAAAACAGTTGTGCCTCAAAGGCCATGTAAGACATTTTATAATTAAGACTGACAATGAGCTCTCCTTTAATTAATTCAGTGGAACATTCGTTCCGCACATCAGCCCACTTATTCTTCATTAAAGAGAAAATCCTCTCCACAAACCCAGTGGAAGATGGGATGCTGAAGACAGAGGATACAACAGCCTGGATGTTGGGAACGTCAGCTGCCTGGAGAACTTGCATCCACTTCTCTGCTGTTCCTTTGGACTGTCATTTCTCCTTCCCCTGAGGTACTGTTGTGAGGTGCTCCAGAAGGCTGTTTGCTGTCACACACTCTTCATAAAGCTTGTCCATAGAGATGTTTAGCCTGCCAAAAGAGATGGAAATTTGTATGACCTGAACCATAGGCGGCACAGTAAGTGGTTACAGTGTTACACACAGTAACAGTGGTAAATAAATAGAGAAAATATCTTATTTCATAATTTTGAATACTATTTTAACTACCTGTATAGTTTACTTTATTTATTATTTATTTATCCATCCATCTATCAAGTACATGAACTGTTTGAGTTGTATGATGTTGTATAAAAAATAGCATATGTGTGTGTATATTGTGAAGTAAGTTTGTGCTTATGTATTTATTTGTAAATATTATCTATCAATTGTATTTATTTGTCATAGCCATCAATAATAATAAAATATGGTTTATCACTACACTGGCAATTGTTTCATTCTTACCTGCCAACCAGGCGAAGCTGCTCAGTGATCTTCTGGAAGCACTTTGCTTTCGGTCAGTTAGTCCACCATGGGCTATGGAGAAAGTCCGCCTGCACACATTGCAGTGCGCTTTATAGATGTTATCGCGCACGTTTCCCACCCATGTGTTTCCTTCTTCCCATTCCTCTTGGTATTTTTGCATTCTTTTCTTTTTTTCTCGGAGGAGTAGTTGCATTGCTGCTGGAAGGTGTGACCCCCCGAGACCTGTAAAGCACCGTCGGCGTCACTGTCGTCCATGCTGCTTTGTTGTTTTCCGGTATCTTCTTCGCAAGCGACAGTACCTCGACCAATGAGATGAGCGGAGATGTGAGTGTGCTGTCATCTCATTGGTCTCCGAGCAGGAGAGGCTGAGAATGGGTTTACCGTAAATTTTCTTATTAAAGCGCCATGCATTCATTCATCCCCTTGACATTTTACACACTATTTTTGATCCTCAAGGTAATACGGGACAAAATGCGTCCCTTTTCAGCTCCATACGGGAGGCATACTTTTGTTTTTGAATAGCTACGGGACGTCTGCGTTTGTCAAGGGACGTTGGCAACTGTATCGCGATTCTACAGACATTTAAAAGTAAATATGCAAATATGAGCGCCGGCGCAAGTGTATATTGTAATCTCGCGAGATTTGAGGAGCCAATCCGCGATGTCTTCCCAGGTGCTAGGCTGAAGCAACAAGTGCTTAACATGAGGCGAAACACAAGTCAAGACACATGGAAACACGGGGAGACTTCAGTGTGCAGTAAATGGATTTAAAATAGGTAAGAAACGGATTATAACTTTATACTTATATTAGTGCATGCTTGTTTGTCAAAAAAATGAAAGGTAAGAAAATAAAGAGTCATTAAGGACAGTTGTTTTCAATAGGCTACCTGTTTAACAACATTTTGAGAGCAATTACAGCAGTTTTGGTCATCTAATGTGAGCATTGCAAAGTCTGCAGCTCAATTGTTTGCATCAGAAAAACATACGGGTGTAAATGAAGTGACAAAATGCCAGAATAAAGACCCAAGGTACCAACATCTCCATGCACCTGGATTGCCAGACATGACACAGATTAGCATGTAAACAGTGGCTAGGGAAGCAGACAGCAAACTGGTTCAGCAACGGATCTAATTGAGTCTATCTGACCCAAAAGGCTGCAGCATATTTCTAAAAAGCTCCATACTCCAGGACGAGAAATATAGTTAAACAAGGCTTTTGAAAAATGGAGAGCCATTACAGAATCATATCCTTACTTTACTTAAATGTCAGGCTTTGGATGCACTGGAGGAAATGCTGGTTTTCTCTCTGCAGTGATTTGGACTGCAGTAACAATTTTAAATGCTAATTGACAGGTTTACATATTGTTTCTTCAATTTTTACTCTTCTTGGACATACCGCGTCAGATGCCTCTGTTAGACTTTACCAGGGTTTTTACCCTAAAGGAGGTTGTCTGGGTCAAATTACTATGGCATAGAGGCATGTCAAACTGGTCCACAGGGGGACGGTGTGGCTGCAGGTTTTTGTGCCAACCAACCAAGAGCACACCGTTTGACCAATCAACTGTCTGAAGATGGAGATCAGTTGCTTAAATGAGTCAAGTCTTGTGTGCTGCTACTTGGTTGGAAAGAAAACCTGCAGCCACACCAGCCCTCCTGTGGACCAGTTTGACATGCCTGGCATAGAGAGAGAATGCCTGAAAATGTGGCCAAGACCCTTGTGGGCCCTTGACTCAAATTTGCCTCTGCATTGAAATCTTGGGAGGACTAGCCGTAATTATTAGTAGTAGAGTTGTAATGGCTTTCTACATTGTTTTCAGGGAGCTCTTTTAGACTTTGACAAGGCTTTTACCCTAAACATTTAAGTACAGAAATAAAGAGGACTATTACAGTAACATATTCAAATATTGTGTTTTTAAAATGCAAATTTATCATTATTTCTGTCGAACCCTACAGATCACACTGATGCTGTTAATCCTTCAAGCCCCAAAACATTCCCATGGCTTTGGTCTTGCTCATCAGTCTGATGTCATCCACCCGTGGATTGAATTTAACTACCCCCTCTTCTGAATACCAAGTAGCACTAGGAGAAGACATCAGCCTCGGATGCCATTTCACCCTTGATCCTGTGGATTTTGGTTCCTTGGAGATTGAGTGGACCGTCGACCGTTCACATGGTCGAGTGGAAAAGGAACACCTCATCTGTTACATTGATGATGTAGTGCACCACTTCTTAGGTTTTGAAGGCCGATTCTACTTTTCCTATCCAGATCCCCAAGATGGAGATGCTTCACTAACCATTACACGTATTAAAATCATTGACAGTGGTATTTGCCATTGTAAAGTAACAAAGGGTAGGGAAATCCAAAGCAGGCAGACTAAGCTGATGGTAATGGAGGAGGTGTCTGTGCCAGTTCATGGTTCCAATGGTGGCACAATGTGGACTTAAAGCTGAGGAACAGGTCTTCATTAGTCACCACCTTCCCTGCAAACTGCAGTTTGTGGACATCTACCGAAACTTCTGCAAGCACTCAAGAAGACTTGTCTTCACAAGGCAATGCAAAAAATACCACAGGAACCACCACAGGAACTATCACAGGAACCTACCGAGATTTTGGAAAGGTCCATGACATTGCTGAAACCCCCACGGTTGATTTAAGCCTCACCACGGAATCTCAAAACACTTCATCACAGGATAGGGGAGTATCGATCGGAGTGGCTGCTACCATTACTTTCATTGTCATAATTTCAGCAGGCACAATTTTCTCCTGCCGGAAACAAAAAAGACAGCAGAAGTCTGAAGAAAATGTCTCAGCTGATGAAGCAAAGTGTGCCCGTACACAGCCAGAAAGGACCGCGGTAATGAAGGATTTGATGTAGTAGTAATTACAGTTCTTGTTTTGTAAAATAATTCAATAAATAGAATTATTTAATAAATCAAAATAATTTTTATGTTAAAGATTGTAGACATTGTGGAGAAGACCTGGAATTTGTGGGAGAAAATGGGCATGGAACTTGAAGACATACCCAAAAACCTTATGGACATTAAGGTGAGCGATAAGGCTCATTAAGGTGAAGGTCAGAAGCTTGATTTATTGTTCGTAAAATGTTTACATCAGAAGTGTAAATGTCATTTTTGTCCTTGGCAGGGGATTCCACAAGATTCCACAGAAGAGGTACCTTAAACACAGAATGTTGATTTTGAGGGTAAGAACTTGAGCTGGAAAATCACATTTCACTGCAGTATTGAATTTAAGGTATTATAGAGTGAGCCGAATGTTCCATTCAATTAAAAGAGCTCTATTTCTCTTCTCTTGTTTTGTAGATGTACAGGTTATGGGAGCATTACCTCCAGAGGTGACCAGCTTGTGAGCTTTAATTCAGCCCAAAGTAAGGCATCTGTTAGACTGAGAAAGATTTTACCCTAAAGGGTCTTGTACAGACAAGTTTGGTCTCATCACAGTTGTATACTGAGAAAATGGATTGGCCCTTCTGAGCCACAGGACCACTTGGGGCCATCACTGAATTGAAAATGGTTGTAATGTTAATAGAAGAATGTATTACATTACATTCTGACATAATGTATCATAGCTAGAATTTGGTTATAGTATGGTCACATGGAAATGTTGATTTTCAACAGCTATCATACAAAGATAGTGGAAAATATTGACTTGTTGGGTGTTTTCCCCTGGATATACTTAGATAGTGGACCAAAGTGTGTATACTGAGATATTGGATGCTGATACTTCATAAATAGGGATACAGAGATCCAACTCTTGTTAATGTTTCCAATGTTAAGTGAAGTTTGAGTTCACTTTGGTTAAATAAACTTTTCTCGAGTTTTTTGTTTTGTCGAGTTTTTTCTACATTAAGGGCTCTTGAGGCTAGATGTTGGGTTCATGAGGCTTTACATAGAGAGAAGCTGGTCTTGAGTTTTTTGTTTTGCATTAAATGCTCTTGAGGCTAGATGTTGGGTTCCTGAGGCTTTACGTATTGAGAAGCTGGTCTCGAGTTTTTTAGTTTTGCATTAAAGGCTCTTGAGGCTAGATGTTGGGTTCATTAGGCTTTACGTATTGCGAGGCTGGACTCGAGTTTTTTGCTTTGTATTAAAGGCTCTTGAGGCTAGATGTTGGGTTCATGAGCCTTTACGTATTGCGAAGCTGGTCTCGAGTGACTTCTTGAAATTTGGGGGCAAGTTTTGGGAACGTCCTCACGTGGTAGATATAGAAGTCATGTGTCCTGGGGCCACCATATACGTTAGTTTTTGCATAAGCTACTGCAAATCAGTACACTCACATTTGGCTGAACAGGTCTCGGTCATATACTTGCAAATTCTGCTAGTCATATGTTCCAAAGACTGGCCAATGACTTGTTCAACTTCGAGGTTTTATGTATTGAGAACCTGGTCTCGAGTTTTTTGCTCTGCATTGTTGTGCAGTAGTAGGAGCAATTTGGTTATTGGCAAAAGAGTCAATGATTATGGGAAATAATCATTAAAGCAAAAATCGGGGCACCACCCTGTCACCAGGGACCAATAGCCAAATTAATTAATGGGAAATAACAGTCTCTTAAAGTTATGAAGGATGATTTTGAGCACTGACTGTCATGAATTCAGCTGTTATTACAAGTACATTCACAATAACCACAGACAACGACAGGTTAAACTATAACAGGATTTATTAACCAGCAACAACCATCCAGAGATAAGTATCACTTTGTAATAAACGCTATTATAATCTAAGTTTTATCAACATACATTAACTATCAACTAGGGATAACACAGGTACAGCAGCAAGAGTATCTATACATGGGTATGCATATATACGGGAGTGTGTGTGTGTGTGTATGTGTGTGTGAGAGAGAGAGAGAGAGATAGCGGTGGAGACCAAGATGGCAGAGGGATGACGCGAGGGCGTGTCCCTCGAAGGCAAGACGTCGCATGAGCGACGTCAGCAAGACCAAGATGGCAATAGCGTGGCACACAGGACGTGCAGCTCAGAGCCAAGATGGCGATTGTCCACGTAATGTGGCTAACGTGGCAAACAAAGACTACAAAGGCAAAGATCCTCAAGCGCCACGTGTCTCGCGAGGAGATTCGTGATCGCATGCTCGGACTCATGCCCATGTAAAGTATTAGAGAGAGATAATAACCCAGTAAAGATCATCACTTCAGTTCTTTTGAGTCTCACACTATCACCACACAATAGCGGAGTCAGTAAACCGGAGTTTATCTACTCAGATATTGGTCTTTTAACCGGTGATGCGCGAGCTCACGGAACTGATGGATTTAGATGATCGTTAACAAAAATTAAACGAGCGCGGCACTTACAAATGAAAGTCACACATTATCAACTCTATCTTAATGCTGGTGACAAATATTAAATGATTGCAGCACATATAAACGCGAGTCACACATTAGCAACTCTACCTTAATGCTGGTAACAAAAATTAAATGATTGCAGCACATATAAGTTAAAGAAAATCATGTGTAAATAACCCTACTTTACACTGTCTCTGCCTTAATAATGCGTCTGCCTTAATAATGCCTCCGCCCAGACATAAGCCTCTTACTGTGAGTTGCTCCGGTCCTTTGGAGTTGGAAAATTAATAGTCCACTTAAACATTTGCCACGTTGTCCTCAGCGGGGTGCTGGTGGTCTGTTGTTTCGCTCCTTTAGCGATGCGGCGTATCATTGTGTTGCTGTCGGTAGCAGCGGGAAAATCATCGGTGAAGAAGTTAACAAACTTTGTTTCGTCCTTAAACAAAGTCAGCACTCGGCTCGTTAACATGCGATCAGCTGATTGCAGCGATCCACGTCGGCAGAAGAAAAAGGAAAAGTTACAAAAAAACACAGCAGTCTGTTTCTCGGCCTGCGAGTTGAAACACTGTGACCTAGGATTTTAAAGTGATGGTAATAATCAAACGTTTGATTGTTGCTCCCTTTCGGCGAGCTGGACACCTCGGAGAGCCTGGAATAGCTCTCATTGTCACAGCAAGCACGGGACAAAAGAAAGGAGAGAGTGACTGAGGGTCGCAGTGACGTTTTATTACCTGCATGACGTCACCATCGGACCCCTGTAGAGATGGCTGGCACACAGCCAATGTCTGTGCCGGTCCTGAATTCGAAGTCACGAATTTACAACTAGGTGTACGCCATGGGTGGGGTCTCTAACGGTTAGCCACTCTAGCTCAGGCTTTATGGGTTACATGGAGGCCTCTCTATTGTTCTCCAGAGTGCATGGCCAGAGATCCCAACAGCATTAAAGGCTCTTGAGGCTAGATGTTGGGTTCATGAGGCTTTATGTATTGCGAAGCTGGTCTCGAGTTTTTTGCTTTGCATTAAAGGCTCTTGAGGCTATATGTTGGGTTCATGAGCCTTTACGTATTGTGAAGCTGATCTCGAGTGACTTCTTGAAATTTGGGGGCAATTTTTGGGAACGTCCTCACGTGGTAGATATAGAAGTCATGTGTCCCAGGGCCACCATATACAGTAGTAGCCATTCAGTTCTTCTCAGCCAGACTAGATGGCTGCCAATTACCTGCCAATTTCCAGCGGCTGGAGAGATCCCCCTCCTTCTCCTGGGCGTGTCTATTTTTTACTGTAACTCCTCCTATTTATTGTATCACAGGCTATAACCATTAGATGGCACTTCTCTCACAGAATGCACGTCCCTCACAGTCGCGGTGTATGAATGTCCACTGACTGCGAGAGGTGGCGCTTTAAGTACCACCTCTGTCAGTCAGTAGAAATTCAGTCGAGATGACATAGGCAACATAACCATTGTTCTTGTTTAGAAGTAAAATGATAACACAGCTAGCTAGATAGTAGCGGAGCTGCGCTGGCTCCAGTTTTATCTGGAAAAGGATATTCTATTCTAATCATACCTTCTGTGGAATATTTGATCACAGTGTATTGAAGCTACATTGTGAAGCTAAAAGGAAAAGTACATGTGATGAACAGCCTTTTGGAAGATGTTTGCAGTTGTGCACACATTCAGTGGATGTCATAGGCCAGGGAGTTAGCATTATCATTGCTAAACCTTTTGTTTACACTTAATGGGCTATTGGTATCCCATTGTCACACAAATCACATAAAGAGCCAAAAATACAGCTGGTTAGTCTTTGAGGGGGGAAGTTTTGTCCTGTGGGCCTTGGCTATCTTCTGTTACTGTACCATTTTATCCACAGCAGCAGTTAAGCAACTCTAAATAACTTTCACTCAAAAGTAATTAGTTAGATTACAAGATACAGTGCAAGTTACTTGTGAACCGGTGAGTCGCTCAGGATCAATCAGTGAAATGCACTGTACAGTATACCTCACTTAGAGCAGACGCCCTATTGACAAGAGAGACAAGAGACTAAAGTCCTGTCTGCAGCAACACTGGGTCCAAATCTCTGAATCTACACTACAAGAGGAAAAATTACAGGTGATGAACAACCTTTTAGAAGGAACTGAACGCTCTTTGTGGGGGGCTGTGCATCTGTGTGACGATGCCACATTCCTTTCAAACAGCCACTGTGCATTACAAAAGGTTAGGTCAATCACCCGTATTCTTCCTCTTTAAATGTAGATTCACACCTGGTGTTGCTGCAGTCGGTTTAGTGTGTGCCCTTTTGTTAATTCTCCTCTCCTTCAGTGATCATGTTCTCACTACAGCTACTATATTCTGTTGTCACCAAACAGTGAGGATGGGAGATTTGGCAGATGCACAAAAACAGTCTCTTGACCTCGCTTGTGGAACTATTTGTGTTAGCGGAGCTGTTGTCACACTCAAGGTTGTGCTGCTGTACTTAATATCAACACTGGTGAGATTATCTGCGGCACTTGGCCACTCCAACCGAGATATCACCATTATATAACTCCGGCACCACTATAAGCAGTATTTACTGTATATATTCCAGCACCGATTCCCAATCAGTGACACATGGCATTCCTGTGGGATGACAGCCCCTACTCGGGACATAATCACTGCTCCTCCCCGTGGAAAAATGAGGCATTGCAGTTGATTTTCACACGGGCTACTGAGGGGCGTGTATTAAAGGCTCTTGAGGCTAGATGTTGGGTCATGAGCCTTTACATATTGCGAAGCTGGTCTCGAGTGACTTCCTGAAATTTGGGGGCAATTTTTGGGAACGTGCTCACGTGGTAGATATAGAAGTCATGTGTCCTGGGGCCACCAGCCTTAACGTATTGAGAAGCTGGTCTCGAGTTTTTCTTTTGCATTAAAGGTTCTTGAGGCTAGATGTTGGGTTCATGAGGCTTTACGTATTGAGAACCTGGTCTTGAGTTTTTTGCTTTGCATTAAAGGCTCTTGAGGCTAGATGTTGGGTTCATGAGCCTTAACGTATTGAGAAGCTGGACTCGAGTTTTTCTTTTGCATTAAAGGCTCTTGAGGCTAGATGTTGGGTTCATGAGGCTTTACGTATTGAGAAGCTGGTCTCGAGTTTTTTTGTTTTGCATTAAAGGCTCTTTAGTCTAGATGTTGGGTTTATGAGGCTTTACGTATTGAGAAGCTGGTCTCGAGTTTTTTTTTATTAAAGGCTCTTGAGGCTGGATGTTGGGTTCATGGGGCTTTATGTATTGCGAAGCTGGTCTCAAGTTTTTTGCTTTGCATTAAAGGCTCTTGAGGCTAGATGTTGGGTCATGAGACTTTACGTATTGCGAAGCTGGTCTCGAGTGACTTCCTGAAATTTGGGGGCAATTTTTGGGAACGTGCTCACGTGGTAGATATAGAAGACATGTGTCCCGGGGCCACCATATATGTTAGTTTTTGCAAAAGCTACTGCAAATCAGTACACTCACATTTGGCTGAACAGGCCTCGGTCATATACTTGCAAATTCTGCTAGTCATATGTTCCAAAGACTGGCCAATGGCTTGTTCAACTTCGTAGCTCCTAGTCAGTGGGCTGATGGCCATTGCTGTTCCCTGGTCAGGTTTAGCCATAGATAAGGATGTTTAAGAAAGTTTTGGTTACAAAGTAGAACGAGATGACCTGTGTGGGACCCTAAATTGAACCACCATGATCTGGGGCCCCTACACGACCTCTGAAAAGGACAAGCCTTGGGGAAGATGCAAGACGGTTGGGCTTCAGAATGCTGTACGATTGAGTACCTGTGAGTCTTCTGTTAGTGTTCGATGCCACTTGGAGATTGACGGGGAGTTTTTTCTACATTAAAGGCTCTTGAGACTAGATGTTGGGTTCATGAGGCTTTATGTATTGAGAACCTGGTCTTGAGTTTTTTGCTTTGCATTAAAGGCTCTTGAGGCAGATGTTGGGTTCTTGAGGCTTCACGTATTGAGAAGTTGGTCTCGAGTTTTTTGCTCTGCATTAACGGCTCTTGAGGATAGATGTTGGGTTCATGAGTCTTTACCTTTTGCGAAGCTGGTCTCAAGTGACTTCCTGAAATTTGGGGGCAATTTTTGGGAACGTCCTCACGTGGTAGATATAGAAGTCATGTGTCCTGGGCCACCAGCCTTAACGTATTGAGAAGCTGATCTCGAGTTTTTCTTTTGCATTAAAGGTTCATGAGGCTTTACGTATTGAGAACCTGGTCTTGAGTTTTTTGCTTTGCATTAAAGGCTCTTGAGGCTAGATGTTGGGTTCATGAGCCTTAACGTATTGAGAAGCTGGACTCGAGTTTTTCTTTTGCATTAAAGGCTCTTGAGGCTAGATGTTGGGTTCATGAGGCTTTACGTATTGAGAAGCTGGTCTCGAGTTTTTTTTTTTATTAAAGGCTCTTGAGGCTGGATGTTGGGTTCATTGGGCTTTATGTATTACGAAGCTGGTCTCAAGTTTTTTGCTTTGCATTAAAGGCTCTTGAGGCTAGAAGTTGGGTCATGAGCCTTTACGTATTGCGAAGCTGGTCTCGAGTGACTTCCTGAAATTTGGGGGCAATTTTTGGGAACGTCCTCACGTGGTAGATATAGAAGTCATGTGTCCTGGGGCCACCACATATGTTAATTTTTGCAAAAGCTACTGCAAGTCAGTACACTCATAATTGGCTGAACAGGCGTCGGTCATATACTTGCAAATTCTGCTAGTCATATGTTCCAAAGACTGGCCAATGTCTTGTTCAAGTTCGTCGCTCTTAGTCAGTGGGCTGATGGCCATTGCTGTTCCCTGGTCAGGTTTAGCCACAGATGAGGATGTTTAAAAAAAGCTTTGGTTACAAAGTAGAACTAGATGACCTGTGTGGGACCCTAAATTGAACCACCATGATCTGGGGCCCCTACACGACCTCTGAAAAGGACAAGCCTTGGGGAAGATGCAAGACGGTTGGGCTTCAGAATGCTGTACGATTGAGTACCTGTGAGTCTTCTGTTAGTGTTCGATGCCACTTGGAGATTGACGGGGAGTTTTTTCTACATTAAAGGCTCTTGAGACTAGATGTTGGGTTCAAGAGGCTTTACGTATTGAGAAGCTGGTCTCGAGTTTTTTTTTTTATTAAAGGCTCTTGAGGCTGGATGTTGGGTTCATTGGGCTTTATGTATTGCGAAGCTGGTCTCAAGTTTTTTGCTTTGCATTAAAGGCTCTTGAGGCTAGAAGTTGGGTCATGAGCCTTTACGTATTGCGAAGCTGGTCTCGAGTGACTTCCTGAAATTTGGGGGCAATTTTTGGGAACGTCCTCACGTGGTAGATATAGAAGTCATGTGTCCTGGGGCCACCACATACGTTAATTTTTGCAAAAGCTACTGCAAGTCAGTACACTCATAATTGGCTGAACAGGCGTCGGTCATATACTTGCAAATTCTGCTAGTCATATGTTCCAAAGACTGGCCAATGGCTTGTTCAAGTTCGTCGCTCTTAGTCAGTGGGCTGATGGCCATTGCTGTTCCCTGGTCAGGTTTAGCCATAGATGAGGATGTTTAAAAAAAGCTTTGGTTACAAAGTAGAACTAGATGACCTGTGTGGGACCCTAAATTGAACCACCATGATCTGGGGCCCCTACACGACCTCTGAAAAGGACAAGCCTTGGGGAAGATGCAAGACGGTTGGGCTTCAGAATGCTGTACGATTGAGTACCTGTGAGTCTTCTGTTAGTGTTCGATGCCACTTGGAGATTGACGGGGAGTTTTTTCTACATTAAAGGCTCTTGAGACTAGATGTTGGGTTCAAGAGGCTTTACGTATTGAGAAGCTGGTCTCGAGTTTTTTTTTTATTAAAGGCTCTTGAGGCTGGATGTTGGGTTCATTGGGCTTTATGTATTGCGAAGCTGGTCTCAAGTTTTTTGCTTTGCATTAAAGGCTCTTGAGGCTAGAAGTTGGGTCATGAGCCTTTACGTATTGCGAAGCTGGTCTCGAGTGACTTCCTGAAATTTGGGGGCAATTTTTGGGAACGTCCTCACGTGGTAGATATAGAAGTCATGTGTCCTGGGGCCACCAGCCTTAACGTATTGAGAAGCTGATCTCGAGTTTTTCTTTTGCATTAAAGGTTCTCGAGGCTAGATGTTGGGTTCATGAGGCTTTACGTATTGAGAAGCAGGTCTCGAGTTTTTTTGTTTTGCATTAAAGGCTCTCGAGGCTAGATGTTGGGTTCATGAGGCTTCACGTATTGAGAAGTTGGTCTCGAGTTTTTTGCTCTGCATTAACGGCTCTTGAGGATAGATGTTGGGTTCATGAGTCTTTACGTATTGCGAAGCTGGTCTCAAGTGACTTCCTGAAATTTGGGGGCAATTTTTGGGAACGTCCTCACGTGGTAGATATAGAAGTCATGTGTCCTGGGGCCACCAGCCTTAACGTATTGAGAAGCTGATCTTGAGTTTTTCTTTTGCATTAAAGGTTCATGAGGCTTTACGTATTGAGAACCTGGTCTTGAGTTTTTTGCTTTGCATTAAAGGCTCTTGAGGCTAGATGTTGGGTTCATGGGCCTTAACATATTGAGAAGCTGGACTCGAGTTTTTCTTTTGCATTAAAGGCTCTTGAGGCTAGATGTTGGGTTCATGAGGCTTTACGTATTGAGAACCTGGTCTCGAGTTTTTTTGTTTTGTATTAAAGGCTCTTTAGTCTAGATGTTGGGTTTATGAGGCTTTACGTATTGAGAAGCTGGTCTCGAGTTTTTTTTTTATTAAAGGCTCTTGAGGCTGGATGTTGGGTTCATTGGGCTTTATGTATTGCGAAGCTGGTCTCAAGTTTTTTGCTTTGCATTAAAGGCTCTTGAGGCTAGAAGTTGGGTCATGAGCCTTTACGTATTGCGAAGCTGGTCTCGAGTGACTTCCTGAAATTTGGGGGCAATTTTTGGGAACGTCCTCACGTGGTAGATATAGAAGTCATGTGTCCTGGGGCCACCACATATGTTAATTTTTGCAAAAGCTACTGCAAGTCAGTACACTCATAATTGGCTGAACAGGCGTCGGTCATATACTTGCAAATTCTGCTAGTCATATGTTCCAAAGACTGGCCAATGGCTTGTTCAAGTTCGTCGCTCTTAGTCAGTGGGCTGATGGCCATTGCTGTTCCCTGGTCAGGTTTAGCCACAGATGAGGATGTTTAAAAAAAGCTTTGGTTACAAAGTAGAACTAGATGACCTGTGTGGGACCCTAAATTGAACCACCATGATCTGGGGCCCCTACACGACCTCTGAAAAGGACAAGCCTTGGGGAAGATGCAAGACGGTTGGGCTTCAGAATGCTGTACGATTGAGTACCTGTGAGTCTTCTGTTAGTGTTCGATGCCACTTGGAGATTGACGGGGAGTTTTTTCTACATTAAAGGCTCTTGAGACTAGATGTTGGGTTCAAGAGGCTTTACGTATTGAGAAGCTGGTCTCGAGTTTTTTTTATTATTAAAGGCTCTTGAGGCTGGATGTTGGGTTCATTGGGCTTTATGTATTGCGAAGCTGGTCTCAAGTTTTTTGCTTTGCATTAAAGGCTCTTGAGGCTAGAAGTTGGGTCATGAGCCTTTACGTATTGCGAAGCTGGTCTCGAGTGACTTCCTGAAATTTGGGGGCAATTTTTGGGAACGTCCTCACGTGGTAGATATAGAAGTCATGTGTCCTGGGGCCACCACATACGTTAATTTTTGCAAAAGCTACTGCAAGTCAGTACACTCATAATTGGCTGAACAGGCGTCGGTCATATACTTGCAAATTCTGCTAGTCATATGTTCCAAAGACTGGCCAATGGCTTGTTCAAGTTCGTCGCTCTTAGTCAGTGGGCTGATGGCCATTGCTGTTCCCTGGTCAGGTTTAGCCATAGATGAGGATGTTTAAAAAAAGCTTTGGTTACAAAGTAGAACTAGATGACCTGTGTGGGACCCTAAATTGAACCACCATGATCTGGGGCCCCTACACGACCTCTGAAAAGGACAAGCCTTGGGGAAGATGCAAGACGGTTGGGCTTCAGAATGCTGTACGATTGAGTACCTGTGAGTCTTCTGTTAGTGTTCGATGCCACTTGGAGATTGACGGGGAGTTTTTTCTACATTAAAGGCTCTTGAGACTAGATGTTGGGTTCAAGAGGCTTTACGTATTGAGAACCTGGTCTTGAGTTTTTTGCTTTGCATTAAAGGCTCTTGAGGCTAGATGTTGGGTTCATGAGCCTGAACGTATCGAGAAGCTGGTCTCGAGTTTTTTTGTTTTGCATTAAAGGCTCTTGAGGCTAGATGTTGGGTTTATGAGGCTTCACGTATTGCGAAGCTGGTCTCGAGTGACTTCCTGAAATTTGGGGGCAATTTTTGGGAACGTGCTCACGTGGTAGATATAGAAGTCATGTGTCCTGGGGCCACCAGCCTTAACGTATTGAGAAGCTGATCTCGAGTTTTTCTTTTGCATTAAAGGTTCTCGAGGCTAGATGTTGGGTTCATGAGGCTTTACGTATTGAGAAGCAGGTCTCGAGTTTTTTTGTTTTGCATTAAAGGCTCTCGAGGCTAGATGTTGGGTTCATGAGGCTTTATGTATTGCGAAGCTGGTCTCGAGTTTTTTGCTTTGCATTAAAGGCTCTTGAGGCTATATGTTGGGTTCATGAGCCTTTACGTATTGTGAAGCTGATCTCGAGTGACTTCTTGAAATTTGGGGGCAATTTTTGGGAACGTCCTCACGTGGTAGATATAGAAGTCATGTGTCCCAGGGCCACCATATACAGTAGTAGCCATTCAGTTCTTCTCAGCCAGACTAGATGGCTGCCAATTACCTGCCAATTTCCAGCGGCTGGAGAGATCCCCCTCCTTCTCCTGGGCGTGTCTATTTTTTACTGTAACTCCTCCTATTTATTGTATCACAGGCTATAACCATTAGATGGCACTTCTCTCACAGAATGCACGTCCCTCACAGTCGCGGTGTATGAATGTCCACTGACTGCGAGAGGTGGCGCTTTAAGTACCACCTCTGTCAGTCAGTAGAAATTCAGTCGAGATGACATAGGCAACATAACCATTGTTCTTGTTTAGAAGTAAAATGATAACACAGCTAGCTAGATAGTAGCGGAGCTGCGCTGGCTCCAGTTTTATCTGGAAAAGGATATTCTATTCTAATCATACCTTCTGTGGAATATTTGATCACAGTGTATTGAAGCTACATTGTGAAGCTAAAAGGAAAAGTACATGTGATGAACAGCCTTTTGGAAGATGTTTGCAGTTGTGCACACATTCAGTGGATGTCATAGGCCAGGGAGTTAGCATTATCATTGCTAAACCTTTTGTTTACACTTAATGGGCTATTGGTATCCCATTGTCACACAAATCACATAAAGAGCCAAAAATACAGCTGGTGAGTCTTTGAGGGGGGAAGTTTTGTCCTGTGGGCCTTGGCTATCTTCTGTTACTGTACCATTTTATCCACAGCAGCAGTTAAGCAACTCTAAATAACTTTCACTCAAAAGTAATTAGTTAGATTACAAGATACAGTGCAAGTTACTTGTGAACCGGTGAGTCGCTCAGGATCAATCAGTGAAATGCACTGTACAGTATACCTCACTTAGAGCAGACGCCCTATTGACAAGAGAGACAAGAGACTAAAGTCCTGTCTGCAGCAACACTGGGTCCAAATCTCTGAATCTACACTACAAGAGGAAAAATTACAGGTGATGAACAACCTTTTAGAAGGAACTGAACGCTCTTTGTGGGGGGCTGTGCATCTGTGTGACGATGCCACATTCTTTTCAAACAGCCACTGTGCATTACAAAAGGTTAGGTCAATCACCCGTATTCTTCCTCTTTAAATGTAGATTCACACCTGGTGTTGCTGCAGTCGGTTTAGTGTGTGCCCTTTTGTTAATTCTCCTCTCCTTCAGTGATCATGTTCTCACTACAGCTACTATATTCTGTTGTCACCAAACAGTGAGGATGGGAGATTTGGCAGATGCACAAAAACAGTCTCTTGACCTCGCTTGTGGAACTATTTGTGTTAGCGGAGCTGTTGTCACACTCAAGGTTGTGCTGCTGTACTTAATATCAACACTGGTGAGATTATCTGCGCCACTTGGCCACTCCAACCGAGATATCACCATTATATAACTCCGGCACCACTATAAGCAGTATTTACTGTATATATTCCAGCACCGATTCCCAATCAGTGACACATGGCATTCCTGTGGGATGACAGCCCCTACTCGGGACATAATCACTGCTCCTCCCCGTGGAAAAATGAGGCATTGCAGTTGATTTTCACACGGGCTACTGAGGGGCGTGTATTAAAGGCTCTTGAGGCTAGATGTTGGGTCATGAGCCTTTACATATTGCGAAGCTGGTCTCGAGTGACTTCCTGAAATTTGGGGGCAATTTTTGGGAACGTGCTCACGTGGTAGATATAGAAGTCATGTGTCCTGGGGCCACCAGCCTTAACGTATTGAGAAGCTGATCTCGAGTTTTTCTTTTGCATTAAAGGTTCTTGAGGCTAGATGTTGGGTTCATGAGGCTTTACGTATTGAGAACCTGGTCTTGAGTTTTTTGCTTTGCATTAAAGGCTCTTGAGGCTAGATGTTGGGTTCATGAGCCTTAACGTATTGAGAAGCTGGACTCGAGTTTTTCTTTTGCATTAAAGGCTCTTGAGGCTAGATGTTGGGTTCATGAGGCTTTACGTATTGAGAAGCTGGTCTCGAGTTTTTTTGTTTTGCATTAAAGGCTCTTGAGGCTAGATGTTGGGTTTATGAGGCTTTACGTATTGAGAAGCTGGTCTCGAGTTTTTTTTTATTAAAGGCTCTTGAGGCTGGATGTTGGGTTCATTGGGCTTTATGTATTGCGACGCTGGTCTCAAGTTTTTTGCTTTGCATTAAAGGCTCTTGAGGCTAGATGTTGGGTCATGAGCCTTTACGTATTGCGAAGCTGGTCTCGAGTGACTTCCTGAAATTTGGGGGCAATTTTTGGGAACGTGCTCACGTGGTAGATATAGAAGACATGTGTCCCGGGGCCACCATATACGTTAGTTTTTGCAAAAGCTACTGCAAATCAGTACACTCACATTTGGCTGAACAGGCCTCGGTCATATACTTGCAAATTCTGCTAGTCATATGTTCCAAAGACTGGCCAATGGCTTGTTCAACTTCGTAGCTCCTAGTCAGTGGGCTGATGGCCATTGCTGTTCCCTGGTCAGGTTTAGCCATAGATAAGGATGTTTAAGAAAGTTTTGGTTACAAAGTAGAACGAGATGACCTGTGTGGGACCCTAAATTGAACCACCATGATCTGGGGCCCCTACACGACCTCTGAAAAGGACAAGCCTTGGGGAAGATGCAAGACGGTTGGGCTTCAGAATGCTGTACGATTGAGTACCTGTGAGTCTTCTGTTAGTGTTCGATGCCACTTGGAGATTGACGGGGAGTTTTTTCTACATTAAAGGCTCTTGAGACTAGATGTTGGGTTCATGAGGCTTTATGTATTGAGAACCTGGTCTTGAGTTTTTTGCTTTGCATTAAAGGCTCTTGAGGCAGATGTTGGGTTCTTGAGGCTTCACGTATTGAGAAGTTGGTCTCGAGTTTTTTGCTCTGCATTAACGGCTCTTGAGGATAGATGTTGGGTTCATGAGCCTTTACCTTTTGCGAAGCTGGTCTCAAGTGACTTCCTGAAATTTGGGGGCAATTTTTGGGAACGTCCTCACGTGGTAGATATAGAAGTCATGTGTCCTGGGACCACCAGCCTTAACGTATTGAGAAGCTGATCTCGAGTTTTTCTTTTGCATTAAAGGTTCATGAGGCTTTACGTATTGAGAACCTGGTCTTGAGTTTTTTGCTTTGCATTAAAGGCTCTTGAGGCTAGATGTTGGGTTCATGGGCCTTAACGTATTGAGAAGCTGGACTCGAGTTTTTCTTTTGCATTAAAGGCTCTTGAGGCTAGATGTTGGGTTCATGAGGCTTTACGTATTGAGAAGCTGGTCTCGAGTTTTTTTTTTATTAAAGGCTCTTGAGGCTGGATGTTGGGTTCATTGGGCTTTATGTATTGCGAAGCTGGTCTCAAGTTTTTTGCTTTGCATTAAAGGCTCTTGAGGCTAGAAGTTGGGTCATGAGCCTTTACGTATTGCGAAGCTGGTCTCGAGTGACTTCCTGAAATTTGGGGGCAATTTTTGGGAACGTCCTCACGTGGTAGATATAGAAGTCATGTGTCCTGGGGCCACCACATATGTTAATTTTTGCAAAAGCTACTGCAAGTCAGTACACTCATAATTGGCTGAACAGGCGTCGGTCATATACTTGCAAATTCTGCTAGTCATATGTTCCAAAGACTGGCCAATGGCTTGTTCAAGTTCGTCGCTCTTAGTCAGTGGGCTGATGGCCATTGCTGTTCCCTGGTCAGGTTTAGCCACAGATGAGGATGTTTAAAAAAAGCTTTGGTTACAAAGTAGAACTAGATGACCTGTGTGGGACCCTAAATTGAACCACCATGATCTGGGGCCCCTACACGACCTCTGAAAAGGACAAGCCTTGGGGAAGATGCAAGACGGTTGGGCTTCAGAATGCTGTACGATTGAGTACCTGTGAGTCTTCTGTTAGTGTTCGATGCCACTTGGAGATTGACGGGGAGTTTTTTTCTACATTAAAGGCTCTTGAGACTAGATGTTGGGTTCAAGAGGCTTTACGTATTGAGAAGCTGGTCTCGAGTTTTTTTTTTTATTAAAGGCTCTTGAGGCTGGATGTTGGGTTCATTGGGCTTTATGTATTGCGAAGCTGGTCTCAAGTTTTTTGCTTTGCATTAAAGGCTCTTGAGGCTAGAAGTTGGGTCATGAGCCTTTACGTATTGCGAAGCTGGTCTCGAGTGACTTCCTGAAATTTGGGGGCAATTTTTGGGAACGTCCTCACGTGGTAGATATAGAAGTCATGTGTCCTGGGGCCACCAGCCTTAACGTATTGAGAAGCTGATCTCGAGTTTTTCTTTTGCATTAAAGGTTCTCGAGGCTAGATGTTGGGTTCATGAGGCTTTACGTATTGAGAAGCAGGTCTCGAGTTTTTTTGTTTTGCATTAAAGGCTCTCGAGGCTAGATGTTGGGTTCATGAGGCTTTACGTATTGAGAAGCTGTTCTCGAGTTTTTTTGTTTTGCTTTAAAGGCTCTGGAGGCTAGATGTTGGGTTTATGAGGCTTTACGTATTGAGAAGCTGGTCTCGAGTTTTTTTTTTTATTAAAGGCTCTTGAGGCTGGATGTTGGGTTCATTGGGCTTTATGTATTGCGAAGCTGGTCTCAAGTTTTTTGCTTTGCATTCAAGGCTCTTGAGGCTAGATGTTGGGTCATGAGCCTTTACCTTTTGCGAAGCTGGTCTCAAGTGACTTCCTGAAATTTGGGGGCAATTTTTGGGAACGTCCTCACGTGGTAGATATAGAAGTCATGTGTCCTGGGGCCACCACATACATTAGTTTTTGCAAAAGCTACTGCAAATCAGTACACTCACATTTGGCTGAACAGGCCTTGGTCATATACTTGCAAATTCTGCTAGTCATATGTTCCAAAGATTGGCCAATGGCTTGTTCAACTTCGTTGCTGTTAGTCAGTGGGCTGATGGCCATTGCTGTTCCCTGGTCAGGTTTAGCCATAGATGAGGATGTTTAAAAAAAGCTTTGGTTACAAAGTAGAACGAGATGACCTGTGTGGGACCCTAAATTGAACCACCATGATCTGGGGCCCCTACACGACCTCTGAAAAGGACAAGCCTTGGGGAAGATGCAAGACGGTTGGGCTTCAGAATGCTGTACGATTGAGTATCTGTGAGTCTTCTGTTAGTGTTCGATGCCACTTGGAGATTGATGGGGAGTTTTTTCTACATTAAAGGCTCTTGAGGCTAGATGTTGGGTTCATGAGGCTTTACGTATTGAGAAGCTGGTCTCGAGTTTTTTTTTTTATTAAAGGCTCTTGAGGCTGGATGTTGGGTTCATTGGGCTTTATGTATTACGAAGCTGGTCTCAAGTTTTTTGCTTTGCATTAAAGGCTCTTGAGGCTAGAAGTTGGGTCATGAGCCTTTACGTATTGCGAAGCTGGTCTCGAGTGACTTCCTGAAATTTGGGGGCAATTTTTGGGAACGTCCTCACGTGGTAGATATAGAAGTCATGTGTCCTGGGGCCACCACATACGTTAATTTTTGCAAAAGCTACTGCAAGTCAGTACACTCATAATTGGCTGAACAGGCGTCGGTCATATACTTGCAAATTCTGCTAGTCATATGTTCCAAAGACTGGCCAATGGCTTGTTCAACTTCGTCGCTCTTAGTCAGTGGGCTGATGGCCATTGCTGTTCCCTGGTCAGGTTTAGCCATAGATGAGGATGTTTAAAAAAAGCTTTGGTTACAAAGTAGAACTAGATGACCTGTGTGGGACCCTAAATTGAACCACCATGATCTGGGGCCCCTACACGACCTCTGAAAAGGACAAGCCTTGGGGAAGATGCAAGACGGTTGGGCTTCAGAATGCTGTACGATTGAGTACCTGTGAGTCTTCTGTTAGTGTTCGATGCCACTTGGAGATTGACGGGGAGTTTTTTCTACATTAAAGGCTCTTGAGACTAGATGTTGGGTTCAAGAGGCTTTACGTATTGAGAACCTGGTCTTGAGTTTTTTGCTTTGCATTAAAGGCTCTTGAGGCTAGATGTTGGGTTCATGAGCCTGAACGTATCGAGAAGCTGGTCTCGAGTTTTTTTGTTTTGCATTAAAGGCTCTTGAGGCTAGATGTTGGGTTTATGAGGCTTTACGTATTGCGAAGCTGGTCTCGAGTGACTTCCTGAAATTTGGGGGCAATTTTTGGGAACGTCCTCACGTGGTAGATATAGAAGTCATGTGTCCTGGGGCCACCAGCCTTAACGTATTGAGAAGCTGATCTCGAGTTTTTCTTTTGCATTAAAGGTTCTCGAGGCTAGATGTTGGGTTCATGAGGCTTTACGTATTGAGAAGCAGGTCTCGAGTTTTTTTGTTTTGCATTAAAGGCTCTCGAGGCTAGATGTTGGGTTCATGAGGCTTTACGTATTGAGAAGCTGTTCTCGAGTTTTTTTGTTTTGCTTTAAAGGCTCTGGAGGCTAGATGTTGGGTTTATGAGGCTTTACGTATTGAGAAGCTGGTCTCGAGTTTTTTTTTTTATTAAAGGCTCTTGAGGCTGGATGTTGGGTTCATTGGGCTTTATGTATTGCGAAGCTGGTCTCAAGTTTTTTGCTTTGCATTAAAGGCTCTTGAGGCTAGATGTTGGGTCATGAGCCTTTACGTATTGCGAAGCTGGTCTCGAGTGACTTCCTGAAATTTGGGGGCAATTTTTGGGAACGTGCTCACGTGGTAGATATAGAAGTCATGTGTCCCGGGGCCACCATATATGTTAGTTTTTGCAAAAGCTACTGCAAATCAGTACACTCACATTTGGCTGAACAGGCCTCGGTCATATACTTGCAAATTCTGCTAGTCATATGTTCCAAAGACTGGCCAATGGCTTGTTCAACTTCGTCGCTCTTAGTCAGTGGGCTGATGGCCATTGCTGTTCCCTGGTCAGGTTTAGCCATAGATGAGGATGTTTAAAAAAAGCTTTGGTTACAAAGTAGAACTAGATGACCTGTGTGGGACCCTAAATTGAACCACCATGATCTGGGGCCCCTACACGACCTCTGAAAAGGACAAGCCTTGGGGAAGATGCAAGACGGTTGGGCTTCAGAATGCTGTACGATTGAGTACCTGTGAGTCTTCTGTTAGTGTTCGATGCCACTTGGAGATTGACGGGGAGTTTTTTCTACATTAAAGGCTCTTGAGACTAGATGTTGGGTTCAAGAGGCTTTACGTATTGAGAAGCTGGTCTCGAGTTTTTTTTTTTATTAAAGGCTCTTGAGGCTGGATGTTGGGTTCATTGGGCTTTATGTATTACGAAGCTGGTCTCAAGTTTTTTGCTTTGCATTAAAGGCTCTTGAGGCTAGAAGTTGGGTCATGAGCCTTTACGTATTGCGAAGCTGGTCTCGAGTGACTTCCTGAAATTTGGGGGCAATTTTTGGGAACGTCCTCACGTGGTAGATATAGAAGTCATGTGTCCTGGGGCCACCACATATGTTAATTTTTGCAAAAGCTACTGCAAGTCAGTACACTCATAATTGGCTGAACAGGCGTCGGTCATATACTTGCAAATTCTGCTAGTCATATGTTCCAAAGACTGGCCAATGGCTTGTTCAAGTTCGTCGCTCTTAGTCAGTGGGCTGATGGCCATTGCTGTTCCCTGGTCAGGTTTAGCCATAGATGAGGATGTTTAAAAAAAGCTTTGGTTACAAAGTAGAACTAGATGACCTGTGTGGGACCCTAAATTGAACCACCATGATCTGGGGCCCCTACACGACCTCTGAAAAGGACAAGCCTTGGGGAAGATGCAAGACGGTTGGGCTTCAGAATGCTGTACGATTGAGTACCTGTGAGTCTTCTGTTAGTGTTCGATGCCACTTGGAGATTGACGGGGAGTTTTTTCTACATTAAAGGCTCTTGAGACTAGATGTTGGGTTCAAGAGGCTTTACGTATTGAGAACCTGGTCTTGAGTTTTTTGCTTTGCATTAAAGGCTCTTGAGGCTAGATGTTGGGTTCATGAGCCTGAACGTATCGAGAAGCTGGTCTCGAGTTTTTTTGTTTTGCATTAAAGGCTCTTGAGGCTAGATGTTGGGTTTATGAGGCTTTACGTATTGCGAAGCTGGTCTCGAGTGACTTCCTGAAATTTGGGGGCAATTTTTGGGAACGTGCTCACGTGGTAGATATAGAAGTCATGTGTCCTGGGGCCACCAGCCTTAACGTATTGAGAAGCTGATCTCGAGTTTTTCTTTTGCATTAAAGGTTCTCGAGGCTAGATGTTGGGTTCATGAGGCTTTACGTATTGAGAAGCAGGTCTCGAGTTTTTTTGTTTTGCATTAAAGGCTCTCGAGGCTAGATGTTGGGTTCATGAGGCTTTATGTATTGCGAAGCTGGTCTCGAGTTTTTTGCTTTGCATTAAAGGCTCTTGAGGCTATATGTTGGGTTCATGAGCCTTTACGTATTGTGAAGCTGATCTCGAGTGACTTCTTGAAATTTGGGGGCAATTTTTGGGAACGTCCTCACGTGGTAGATATAGAAGTCATGTGTCCCAGGGCCACCATATACAGTAGTAGCCATTCAGTTCTTCTCAGCCAGACTAGATGGCTGCCAATTACCTGCCAATTTCCAGCGGCTGGAGAGATCCCCCTCCTTCTCCTGGGCGTGTCTATTTTTTACTGTAACTCCTCCTATTTATTGTATCACAGGCTATAACCATTAGATGGCACTTCTCTCACAGAATGCACGTCCCTCACAGTCGCGGTGTATGAATGTCCACTGACTGCGAGAGGTGGCGCTTTAAGTACCACCTCTGTCAGTCAGTAGAAATTCAGTCGAGATGACATAGGCAACATAACCATTGTTCTTGTTTAGAAGTAAAATGATAACACAGCTAGCTAGATAGTAGCGGAGCTGCGCTGGCTCCAGTTTTATCTGGAAAAGGATATTCTATTCTAATCATACCTTCTGTGGAATATTTGATCACAGTGTATTGAAGCTACATTGTGAAGCTAAAAGGAAAAGTACATGTGATGAACAGCCTTTTGGAAGATGTTTGCAGTTGTGCACACATTCAGTGGATGTCATAGGCCAGGGAGTTAGCATTATCATTGCTAAACCTTTTGTTTACACTTAATGGGCTATTGGTATCCCATTGTCACACAAATCACATAAAGAGCCAAAAATACAGCTGGTGAGTCTTTGAGGGGGGAAGTTTTGTCCTGTGGGCCTTGGCTATCTTCTGTTACTGTACCATTTTATCCACAGCAGCAGTTAAGCAACTCTAAATAACTTTCACTCAAAAGTAATTAGTTAGATTACAAGATACAGTGCAAGTTACTTGTGAACCGGTGAGTCGCTCAGGATCAATCAGTGAAATGCACTGTACAGTATACCTCACTTAGAGCAGACGCCCTATTGACAAGAGAGACAAGAGACTAAAGTCCTGTCTGCAGCAACACTGGGTCCAAATCTCTGAATCTACACTACAAGAGGAAAAATTACAGGTGATGAACAACCTTTTAGAAGGAACTGAACGCTCTTTGTGGGGGGCTGTGCATCTGTGTGACGATGCCACATTCCTTTCAAACAGCCACTGTGCATTACAAAAGGTTAGGTCAATCACCCGTATTCTTCCTCTTTAAATGTAGATTCACACCTGGTGTTGCTGCAGTCGGTTTAGTGTGTGCCCTTTTGTTAATTCTCCTCTCCTTCAGTGATCATGTTCTCACTACAGCTACTATATTCTGTTGTCACCAAACAGTGAGGATGGGAGATTTGGCAGATGCACAAAAACAGTCTCTTGACCTCGCTTGTGGAACTATTTGTGTTAGCGGAGCTGTTGTCACACTCAAGGTTGTGCTGCTGTACTTAATATCAACACTGGTGAGATTATCTGCGCCACTTGGCCACTCCAACCGAGATATCACCATTATATAACTCCGGCACCACTATAAGCAGTATTTACTGTATATATTCCAGCACCGATTCCCAATCAGTGACACATGGCATTCCTGTGGGATGACAGCCCCTACTCGGGACATAATCACTGCTCCTCCCCGTGGAAAAATGAGGCATTGCAGTTGATTTTCACACGGGCTACTGAGGGGCATGTATTAAAGGCTCTTGAGGCTAGATGTTGGGTCATGAGCCTTTACATTTTGCGAAGCTGGTCTCGAGTGACTTCCTGAAATTTGGGGGCAATTTTTGGGAACGTGCTCACGTGGTAGATATAGAAGTCATGTGTCCTGGGGCCACCAGCCTTAACGTATTGAGAAGCTGGTCTCGAGTTTTTCTTTTGCATTAAAGGTTCTTGAGGCTAGATGTTGGGTTCATGAGGCTTTACGTATTGAGAACCTGGTCTTGAGTTTTTTGCTTTGCATTAAAGGCTCTGGAGGCTAGATGTTGGGTTCATGAGCCTTAACGTATTGAGAAGCTGGACTCGAGTTTTTCTTTTGCATTAAAGGCTCTTGAGGCTAGATGTTGGGTTCATGAGGCTTTACGTATTGAGAAGCTGGTCTCGAGTTTTTTTGTTTTGCATTAAAGGCTCTTGAGGCTAGATGTTGGGTTCATGAGGCTTTACGTATTGAGAAGCTGGTCTCGAGTTTTTTTTTATTAAAGGCTCTTGAGGCTGGATGTTGGGTTCATTGGGCTTTATGTATTGCGAAGCTGGTCTCAAGTTTTTTGCTTTGCATTAAAGGCTCTTGAGGCTAGATGTTGGGTCATGAGACTTTACGTATTGCGAAGCTGGTCTCGAGTGACTTCCTGAAATTTGGGGGCAATTTTTGGGAACGTGCTCACGTGGTAGATATAGAAGACATGTGTCCCGGGGCCACCATATATGTTAGTTTTTGCAAAAGCTACTGCAAATCAGTACACTCACATTTGGCTGAACAGGCCTCGGTCATATACTTGCAAATTCTGCTAGTCATATGTTCCAAAGACTGGCCAATGGCTTGTTCAACTTCGTAGCTCCTAGTCAGTGGGCTGATGGCCATTGCTGTTCCCTGGTCAGGTTTAGCCATAGATAAGGATGTTTAAGAAAGTTTTGGTTACAAAGTAGAACGAGATGACCTGTGTGGGACCCTAAATTGAACCACCATGATCTGGGGCCCCTACACGACCTCTGAAAAGGACAAGCCTTGGGGAAGATGCAAGACGGTTGGGCTTCAGAATGCTGTACGATTGAGTACCTGTGAGTCTTCTGTTAGTGTTCGATGCCACTTGGAGATTGACGGGGAGTTTTTTCTACATTAAAGGCTCTTGAGACTAGATGTTGGGTTCATGAGGCTTTATGTATTGAGAACCTGGTCTTGAGTTTTTTGCTTTGCATTAAAGGCTCTTGAGGCAGATGTTGGGTTCTTGAGGCTTCACGTATTGAGAAGTTGGTCTCGAGTTTTTTGCTCTGCATTAACGGCTCTTGAGGATAGATGTTGGGTTCATGAGTCTTTACCTTTTGCGAAGCTGGTCTCAAGTGACTTCCTGAAATTTGGGGGCAATTTTTGGGAACGTCCTCACGTGGTAGATATAGAAGTCATGTGTCCTGGGGCCACCAGCCTTAACGTATTGAGAAGCTGATCTCGAGTTTTTCTTTTGCATTAAAGGTTCATGAGGCTTTACGTATTGAGAACCTGGTCTTGAGTTTTTTGCTTTGCATTAAAGGCTCTTGAGGCTAGATGTTGGGTTCATGGGCCTTAACGTATTGAGAAGCTGGACTCGAGTTTTTCTTTTGCATTAAAGGCTCTTGAGGCTAGATGTTGGGTTCATGAGGCTTTACGTATTGAGAAGCTGGTCTCGAGTTTGTTTTTTTATTAAAGGCTCTTGAGGCTGGATGTTGGGTTCATTGGGCTTTATGTATTGCGAAGCTGGTCTCAAGTTTTTTGCTTTGCATTAAAGGCTCTTGAGGCTAGAAGTTGGGTCATGAGCCTTTACGTATTGCGAAGCTGGTCTCGAGTGACTTCCTGAAATTTGGGGGCAATTTTTGGGAACGTCCTCACGTGGTAGATATAGAAGTCATGTGTCCTGGGGCCACCACATATGTTAATTTTTGCAAAAGCTACTGCAAGTCAGTACACTCATAATTGGCTGAACAGGCGTCGGTCATATACTTGCAAATTCTGCTAGTCATATGTTCCAAAGACTGGCCAATGGCTTGTTCAAGTTCGTCGCTCTTAGTCAGTGGGCTGATGGCCATTGCTGTTCCCTGGTCAGGTTTAGCCACAGATGAGGATGTTTAAAAAAAGCTTTGGTTACAAAGTAGAACTAGATGACCTGTGTGGGACCCTAAATTGAACCACCATGATCTGGGGCCCCTACACGACCTCTGAAAAGGACAAGCCTTGGGGAAGATGCAAGACGGTTGGGCTTCAGAATGCTGTACGATTGAGTACCTGTGAGTCTTCTGTTAGTGTTCGATGCCACTTGGAGATTGACGGGGAGTTTTTTTCTACATTAAAGGCTCTTGAGACTAGATGTTGGGTTCAAGAGGCTTTACGTATTGAGAAGCTGGTCTCGAGTTTTTTTTTTTATTAAAGGCTCTTGAGGCTGGATGTTGGGTTCATTGGGCTTTATGTATTGCGAAGCTGGTCTCAAGTTTTTTGCTTTGCATTAAAGGCTCTTGAGGCTAGAAGTTGGGTCATGAGCCTTTACGTATTGCGAAGCTGGTCTCGAGTGACTTCCTGAAATTTGGGGGCAATTTTTGGGAACGTCCTCACGTGGTAGATATAGAAGTCATGTGTCCTGGGGCCACCAGCCTTAACGTATTGAGAAGCTGATCTCGAGTTTTTCTTTTGCATTAAAGGTTCTCGAGGCTAGATGTTGGGTTCATGAGGCTTTACGTATTGAGAAGCAGGTCTCGAGTTTTTTTGTTTTGCATTAAAGGCTCTCGAGGCTAGATGTTGGGTTCATGAGGCTTTACGTATTGAGAAGCTGTTCTCGAGTTTTTTTGTTTTGCTTTAAAGGCTCTGGAGGCTAGATGTTGGGTTTATGAGGCTTTACGTATTGAGAAGCTGGTCTCGAGTTTTTTTTTTTATTAAAGGCTCTTGAGGCTGGATGTTGGGTTCATTGGGCTTTATGTATTGCGAAGCTGGTCTCAAGTTTTTTGCTTTGCATTCAAGGCTCTTGAGGCTAGATGTTGGGTCATGAGCCTTTACGTATTGCGAAGCTGGTCTCGAGTGACTTCCTGAAATTTGGGGGCAATTTTTGGGAACGTGCTCACGTGGTAGATATAGAAGTCATGTGTCCCGGGGCCACCATATATGTTAGTTTTTGCAAAAGCTACTGCAAATCAGTACACTCACATTTGGCTGAACAGGCCTCGGTCATATACTTGCAAATTCTGCTAGTCATATGTTCCAAAGACTGGCCAATGGCTTGTTCAAGTTCGTCGCTCTTAGTCAGTGGGCTGATGGCCATTGCTGTTCCCTGGTCAGGTTTAGCCATAGATGAGGATGTTTAAAAAAAGCTTTGGTTACAAAGTAGAACTAGATGACCTGTGTGGGACCCTAAATTGAACCACCATGATCTGGGGCCCCTACACGACCTCTGAAAAGGACAAGCCTTGGGGAAGATGCAAGACGGTTGGGCTTCAGAATGCTGTACGATTGAGTACCTGTGAGTCTTCTGTTAGTGTTCGATGCCACTTGGAGATTGACGGGGAGTTTTTTCTACATTAAAGGCTCTTGAGACTAGATGTTGGGTTCAAGAGGCTTTACGTATTGAGAAGCTGGTCTCGAGTTTTTTTTTTTATTAAAGGCTCTTGAGGCTGGATGTTGGGTTCATTGGGCTTTATGTATTGCGAAGCTGGTCTCAAGTTTTTTGCTTTGCATTAAAGGCTCTTGAGGCTAGAAGTTGGGTCATGAGCCTTTACGTATTGCGAAGCTGGTCTCGAGTGACTTCCTGAAATTTGGGGGCAATTTTTGGGAACGTCCTCACGTGGTAGATATAGAAGTCATGTGTCCTGGGGCCACCAGCCTTAACGTATTGAGAAGCTGATCTCGAGTTTTTTCTTTTGCATTAAAGGTTCTCGAGGCTAGATGTTGGGTTCATGAGGCTTTACGTATTGAGAAGCAGGTCTCGAGTTTTTTTGTTTTGCATTAAAGGCTCTCGAGGCTAGATGTTGGGTTCATGAGGCTTCACGTATTGAGAAGTTGGTCTCGAGTTTTTTGCTCTGCATTAACGGCTCTTGAGGATAGATGTTGGGTTCATGAGTCTTTACGTATTGCGAAGCTGGTCTCAAGTGACTTCCTGAAATTTGGGGGCAATTTTTGGGAACGTCCTCACGTGGTAGATATAGAAGTCATGTGTCCTGGGGCCACCAGCCTTAACGTATTGAGAAGCTGATCTTGAGTGTTTCTTTTGCATTAAAGGTTCATGAGGCTTTACGTATTGAGAACCTGGTCTTGAGTTTTTTGCTTTGCATTAAAGGCTCTTGAGGCTAGATGTTGGGTTCATGGGCCTTAACATATTGAGAAGCTGGACTCGAGTTTTTCTTTTGCATTAAAGGCTCTTGAGGCTAGATGTTGGGTTCATGAGGCTTTACGTATTGAGAACCTGGTCTCGAGTTTTTTTGTTTTGCATTAAAGGCTCTTTAGTCTAGATGTTGGGTTTATGAGGCTTTACGTATTGAGAAGCTGGTCTCGAGTTTTTTTTTTATTAAAGGCTCTTGAGGCTGGATGTTGGGTTCATTGGGCTTTATGTATTGCGAAGCTGGTCTCAAGTTTTTTGCTTTGCATTAAAGGCTCTTGAGGCTAGAAGTTGGGTCATGAGCCTTTACGTATTGCGAAGCTGGTCTCGAGTGACTTCCTGAAATTTGGGGGCAATTTTTGGGAACGTCCTCACGTGGTAGATATAGAAGTCATGTGTCCTGGGGCCACCACATATGTTAATTTTTGCAAAAGCTACTGCAAGTCAGTACACTCATAATTGGCTGAACAGGCGTCGGTCATATACTTGCAAATTCTGCTAGTCATATGTTCCAAAGACTGGCCAATGGTTTGTTCAAGTTCGTCGCTCTTAGTCAGTGGGCTGATGGCCATTGCTGTTCCCTGGTCAGGTTTAGCCACAGATGAGGATGTTTAAAAAAAGCTTTGGTTACAAAGTAGAACTAGATGACCTGTGTGGGACCCTAAATTGAACCACCATGATCTGGGGCCCCTACACGACCTCTGAAAAGGACAAGCCTTGGGGAAGATGCAAGACGGTTGGGCTTCAGAATGCTGTACGATTGAGTACCTGTGAGTCTTCTGTTAGTGTTCGATGCCACTTGGAGATTGACGGGGAGTTTTTTCTACATTAAAGGCTCTTGAGACTAGATGTTGGGTTCAAGAGGCTTTACGTATTGAGAAGCTGGTCTCGAGTTTTTTTTTTTATTAAAGGCTCTTGAGGCTGGATGTTGGGTTCATTGGGCTTTATGTATTGCGAAGCTGGTCTCAAGTTTTTTGCTTTGCATTAAAGGCTCTTGAGGCTAGATGTTGGGTCATGAGCCTTTACGTATTGCGAAGCTGGTCTCGAGTGACTTCCTGAAATTTGGGGGCAATTTTTGGGAACGTCCTCACGTGGTAGATATAGAAGTCATGTGTCCTGGGGCCACCAGCCTTAACGTATTGAGAAGCTGATCTCGAGTTTTTCTTTTGCATTAAAGGTTCTCGAGGCTAGATGTTGGGTTCATGAGGCTTTACGTATTGAGAAGCAGGTCTCGAGTTTTTTTGTTTTGCATTAAAGGCTCTCGAGGCTAGATGTTGGGTTCATGAGGCTTTACGTATTGAGAAGCTGGTCTCGAGTTTTTTTGTTTTGCTTTAAAGGCTCTGGAGGCTAGATGTTGGGTTTATGAGGCTTTACGTATTGAGAAGCTGGTCTCGAGTTTTTTTTTTTATTAAAGGCTCTTGAGGCTGGATGTTGGGTTCATTGGGCTTTATGTATTGCGAAGCTGGTCTCAAGTTTTTTGCTTTGCATTCAAGGCTCTTGAGGCTAGATGTTGGGTCATGAGCCTTTACGTATTGCGAAGCTGGTCTCGAGTGACTTCCTGAAATTTGGGGGCAATTTTTGGGAACGTGCTCACGTGGTAGATATAGAAGTCATGTGTCCCGGGGCCACCATATATGTTAGTTTTTGCAAAAGCTACTGCAAATCAGTACACTCACATTTGGCTGAACAGGCCTCGGTCATATACTTGCAAATTCTGCTAGTCATATGTTCCAAAGACTGGCCAATGGCTTGTTCAACTTCGTAGCTCCTAGTCAGTGGGCTGATGGCCATTGCTGTTCCCTGGTCAGGTTTCGCCATAGATGAGGATGTTTAAGAAAGTTTTGGTTACAAAGTAGAACGAGATGACCTGTGTGGGACCCTAAATTGAACCACCATGATCTGGGGCCCCTACACGACCTCTGAAAAGGACAAGCCTTGAGGAAGATGCAAGACGGTTGTGCTTCAGAATGCTGTACGATTGAGTACCTGTGAGTCTTCTGTTAGTGTTCGATGCCACTTGGAGATTGACGGGGAGTTTTTTCTACATTAAAGGCTCTTGAGACTAGGTGTTGGGTTCATGAGGCTTTACGTATTGAGAAGCTGGTCTTGAGTTTTTAGCTTTGCATTAAGGGCTCTTGAGGCAGATGTTGGGTTCTTGAGGCTAGATGTTGGGTTCATGAGGCTTCATGTATGGAGAAGTTGGTCTCGAGTTTTTTGCTCTGCATTCACGGCTCTTGAGGATAGATGTTGGGTTCATGAGCCTTTACCTTTTGCGAAGCTGGTCTCAAGTGACTTCCTGAAATTTGGGGACAATTTTTGGGAACATCCTCACGTGGTAGATATAGAAGTCATGTGTCCTGGGGCCACCAGCCTTAACGTATTGAGAAGCTGATCTCGAGTTTTTCTTTTGCATTAAAGGTTCATGAGGCTTTACGTATTGAGAACCTGGTCTTGAGTTTTTTGCTTTGCATTAAAGGCTCTTGAGGCTAGATGTTGGGTTCATGGGCCTTAACTTATTGAGAAGCTGGACTCGAGTTTTTCTTTTGCATTAAAGGCTCTTGAGGCTAGATGTTGGGTTCATGAGGCTTTACGTATTGAGAACCTGGTCTCGAGTTTTTTTGTTTTGCATTAAAGGCTCTTTAGTCTAGATGTTGGGTTCATGAGGCTTTACGTATTGAGAAGCTGGTCTCGAGTTTTTTTTTTTATTAAAGGCTCTTGAGGCTGGATGTTGGGTTCATTGGGCTTTATGTATTGCGAAGCTGGTCTCAAGTTTTTTGCTTTGCATTAAAGGCTCTTGAGGCTAGAAGTTGGGTCATGAGCCTTTACGTATTGCGAAGCTGGTCTCGAGTGACTTCCTGAAATTTGGGGGCAATTTTTGGGAACGTCCTCACGTGGTAGATATAGAAGTCATGTGTCCTGGGGCCACCACATATGTTAATTTTTGCAAAAGCTACTGCAAGTCAGTACACTCATAATTGGCTGAACAGGCGTCGGTCATATACTTGCAAATTCTGCTAGTCATATGTTCCAAAGACTGGCCAATGGCTTGTTCAAGTTCGTCGCTCTTAGTCAGTGGGCTGATGGCCATTGCTGTTCCCTGGTCAGGTTTAGCCACAGATGAGGATGTTTAAAAAAAGCTTTGGTTACAAAGTAGAACTAGATGACCTGTGTGGGACCCTAAATTGAACCACCATGATCTGGGGCCCCTACACGACCTCTGAAAAGGACAAGCCTTGGGGAAGATGCAAGACGGTTGGGCTTCAGAATGCTGTACGATTGAGTACCTGTGAGTCTTCTGTTAGTGTTCGATGCCACTTGGAGATTGACGGGGAGTTTTTTTCTACATTAAAGGCTCTTGAGACTAGATGTTGGGTTCAAGAGGCTTTACGTATTGAGAAGCTGGTCTCGAGTTTTTTTTTTTATTAAAGGCTCTTGAGGCTGGATGTTGGGTTCATTGGGCTTTATGTATTGCGAAGCTGGTCTCAAGTTTTTTGCTTTGCATTAAAGGCTCTTGAGGCTAGAAGTTGGGTCATGAGCCTTTACGTATTGCGAAGCTGGTCTCGAGTGACTTCCTGAAATTTGGGGGCAATTTTTGGGAACGTCCTCACGTGGTAGATATAGAAGTCATGTGTCCTGGGGCCACTAGCCTTAACGTATTGAGAAGCTGATCTCGAGTTTTTCTTTTGCATTAAAGGTTCTCGAGGCTAGATGTTGGGTTCATGAGGCTTTACGTATTGAGAAGCAGGTCTCGAGTTTTTTTGTTTTGCATTAAAGGCTCTCGAGGCTAGATGTTGGGTTCATGAGGCTTTACGTATTGAGAAGCTGTTCTCGAGTTTTTTTGTTTTGCTTTAAAGGCTCTGGAGGCTAGATGTTGGGTTTATGAGGCTTTACGTATTGAGAAGCTGGTCTCGAGTTTTTTTTTTTATTAAAGGCTCTTGAGGCTGGATGTTGGGTTCATTGGGCTTTATGTATTGCGAAGCTGGTCTCAAGTTTTTTGCTTTGCATTCAAGGCTCTTGAGGCTAGAAGTTGGGTCATGAGCCTTTACGTATTGCGAAGCTGGTCTCGAGTGACTTCCTGAAATTTGGGGGCAATTTTTGGGAACGTGCTCACGTGGTAGATATAGAAGTCATGTGTCCCGGGGCCACCATATATGTTAGTTTTTGCAAAAGCTACTGCAAATCAGTACACTCACATTTGGCTGAACAGGCCTCGGTCATATACTTGCAAATTCTGCTAGTCATATGTTCCAAAGACTGGCCAATGGCTTGTTCAACTTCGTAGCTCCTAGTCAGTGGGCTGATGGCCATTGCTGTTCCCTGGTCAGGTTTAGCCATAGATGAGGATGTTTAAGAAAGTTTTGGTTACAAAGTAGAACGAGATGACCTGTGTGGGACCCTAAATTGAACCACCATGATCTGGGGCCCCTACACGACCTCTGAAAAGGACAAGCCTTGAGGAAGATGCAAGACGGTTGTGCTTCAGAATGCTGTACGATTGAGTACCTGTGAGTCTTCTGTTAGTGTTCGATGCCACTTGGAGATTGACGGGGAGTTTTTTCTACATTAAAGGCTCTTGAGACTAGGTGTTGGGTTCATGAGGCTTTACGTATTGAGAAGCTGGTCTTGAGTTTTTAGCTTTGCATTAAGGGCTCTTGAGGCAGATGTTGGGTTCTTGAGGCTAGATGTTGGGTTCATGAGGCTTCATGTATGGAGAAGTTGGTCTCGAGTTTTTTGCTCTGCATTCACGGCTCTTGAGGATAGATGTTGGGTTCATGAGCCTTTACCTTTTGCGAAGCTGGTCTCAAGTGACTTCCTGAAATTTGGGGGCAATTTTTGGGAACGTCCTCACGTGGTAGATATAGAAGTCATGTGTCCTGGGGCCACCAGCCTTAACGTATTGAGAAGCTGATCTCGAGTTTTTCTTTTGCATTAAAGGTTCATGAGGCTTTACGTATTGAGAACCTGGTCTTGAGTTTTTTGCTTTGCATTAAAGGCTCTTGAGGCTAGATGTTGGGTTCATGGGCCTTAACGTATTGAGAAGCTGGACTCGAGTTTTTCTTTTGCATTAAAGGCTCTTGAGGCTAGATGTTGGGTTCATGAGGCTTTACGTATTGAGAACCTGGTCTCGAGTTTTTTTGTTTTGCATTAAAGGCTCTTGAGTCTAGATGTTGGGTTTATGAGGCTTTACGTATTGAGAAGCTGGTCTCGAGTTTTTTTTTTTATTAAAGGCTCTTGAGGCTGGATGTTGGGTTCATTGGGCTTTATGTATTGCGAAGCTGGTCTCAAGTTTTTTGCTTTGCATTAAAGGCTCTTGAGGCTAGAAGTTGGGTCATGAGCCTTTACGTATTGCGAAGCTGGTCTCGAGTGACTTCCTGAAATTTGGGGGCAATTTTTGGGAACGTCCTCACGTGGTAGATATAGAAGTCATGTGTCCTGGGGCCACCACATATGTTAATTTTTGCAAAAGCTACTGCAAGTCAGTACACTCATAATTGGCTGAACAGGCGTCGGTCATATACTTGCAAATTCTGCTAGTCATATGTTCCAAAGACTGGCCAATGGCTTGTTCAAGTTCGTCGCTCTTAGTCAGTGGGCTGATGGCCATTGCTGTTCCCTGGTCAGGTTTAGCCATAGATGAGGATGTTTAAAAAAAGCTTTGGTTACAAAGTAGAACTAGATGACCTGTGTGGGACCCTAAATTGAACCACCATGATCTGGGGCCCCTACACGACCTCTGAAAAGGACAAGCCTTGGGGAAGATGCAAGACGGTTGGGCTTCAGAATGCTGTACGATTGAGTACCTGTGAGTCTTCTGTTAGTGTTCGATGCCACTTGGAGATTGACGGGGAGTTTTTTCTACATTAAAGGCTCTTGAGACTAGATGTTGGGTTCAAGAGGCTTTACGTATTGAGAAGCTGGTCTCGAGTTTTTTTTTTTATTAAAGGCTCTTGAGGCTGGATGTTGGGTTCATTGGGCTTTATGTATTGCGAAGCTGGTCTCAAGTTTTTTGCTTTGCATTAAAGGCTCTTGAGGCTAGAAGTTGGGTCATGAGCCTTTACGTATTGCGAAGCTGGTCTCGAGTGACTTCCTGAAATTTGGGGGCAATTTTTGGGAACGTCCTCACGTGGTAGATATAGAAGTCATGTGTCCTGGGGCCACCACATACGTTAATTTTTGCAAAAGCTACTGCAAGTCAGTACACTCATAATTGGCTGAACAGGCGTCGGTCATATACTTGCAAATTCTGCTAGTCATATGTTCCAAAGACTGGCCAATGGCTTGTTCAACTTCGTCGCTCTTAGTCAGTGGGCTGATGGCCATTGCTGTTCCCTGGTCAGGTTTAGCCATAGATGAGGATGTTTAAAAAAAGCTTTGGTTACAAAGTAGAACTAGATGACCTGTGTGGGACCCTAAATTGAACCACCATGATCTGGGGCCCCTACACGACCTCTGAAAAGGACAAGCCTTGGGGAAGATGCAAGACGGTTGGGCTTCAGAATGCTGTACGATTGAGTACCTGTGAGTCTTCTGTTAGTGTTCGATGCCACTTGGAGATTGACGGGGAGTTTTTTCTACATTAAAGGCTCTTGAGACTAGATGTTGGGTTCAAGAGGCTTTACGTATTGAGAACCTGGTCTTGAGTTTTTTGCTTTGCATTAAAGGCTCTTGAGGCTAGATGTTGGGTTCATGAGCCTGAACGTATCGAGAAGCTGGTCTCGAGTTTTTTTGTTTTGCATTAAAGGCTCTGGAGGCTAGATGTTGGGTTTATGAGGCTTTACGTATTGCGAAGCTGGTCTCGAGTGACTTCCTGAAATTTGGGGGCAATTTTTGGGAACGTGCTCACGTGGTAGATATAGAAGTCATGTGTCCTGGGGCCACCAGCCTTAACGTATTGAGAAGCTGATCTCGAGTTTTTCTTTTGCATTAAAGGTTCTCGAGGCTAGATGTTGGGTTCATGAGGCTTTACGTATTGAGAAGCAGGTCTCGAGTTTTTTTGTTTTGCATTAAAGGCTCTCGAGGCTAGATGTTGGGTTCATGAGGCTTTATGTATTGCGAAGCTGGTCTCGAGTTTTTTGCTTTGCATTAAAGGCTCTTGAGGCTATATGTTGGGTTCATGAGCCTTTACGTATTGTGAAGCTGATCTCGAGTGACTTCTTGAAATTTGGGGGCAATTTTTGGGAACGTCCTCACGTGGTAGATATAGAAGTCATGTGTCCCAGGGCCACCATATACAGTAGTAGCCATTCAGTTCTTCTCAGCCAGACTAGATGGCTGCCAATTACCTGCCAATTTCCAGCGGCTGGAGAGATCCCCCTCCTTCTCCTGGGCGTGTCTATTTTTTACTGTAACTCCTCCTATTTATTGTATCACAGGCTATAACCATTAGATGGCACTTCTCTCACAGAATGCACGTCCCTCACAGTCGCGGTGTATGAATGTCCACTGACTGCGAGAGGTGGCGCTTTAAGTACCACCTCTGTCAGTCAGTAGAAATTCAGTCGAGATGACATAGGCAACATAACCATTGTTCTTGTTTAGAAGTAAAATGATAACACAGCTAGCTAGATAGTAGCGGAGCTGCGCTGGCTCCAGTTTTATCTGGAAAAGGATATTCTATTCTAATCATACCTTCTGTGGAATATTTGATCACAGTGTATTGAAGCTACATTGTGAAGCTAAAAGGAAAAGTACATGTGATGAACAGCCTTTTGGAAGATGTTTGCAGTTGTGCACACATTCAGTGGATGTCATAGGCCAGGGAGTTAGCATTATCATTGCTAAACCTTTTGTTTACACTTAATGGGCTATTGGTATCCCATTGTCACACAAATCACATAAAGAGCCAAAAATACAGCTGGTTAGTCTTTGAGGGGGGAAGTTTTGTCCTGTGGGCCTTGGCTATCTTCTGTTACTGTACCATTTTATCCACAGCAGCAGTTAAGCAACTCTAAATAACTTTCACTCAAAAGTAATTAGTTAGATTACAAGATACAGTGCAAGTTACTTGTGAACCGGTGAGTCGCTCAGGATCAATCAGTGAAATGCACTGTACAGTATACCTCACTTAGAGCAGACGCCCTATTGACAAGAGAGACAAGAGACTAAAGTCCTGTCTGCAGCAACACTGGGTCCAAATCTCTGAATCTACACTACAAGAGGAAAAATTACAGGTGATGAACAACCTTTTAGAAGGAACTGAACGCTCTTTGTGGGGGGCTGTGCATCTGTGTGACGATGCCACATTCCTTTCAAACAGCCACTGTGCATTACAAAAGGTTAGGTCAATCACCCGTATTCTTCCTCTTTAAATGTAGATTCACACCTGGTGTTGCTGCAGTCGGTTTAGTGTGTGCCCTTTTGTTAATTCTCCTCTCCTTCAGTGATCATGTTCTCACTACAGCTACTATATTCTGTTGTCACCAAACAGTGAGGATGGGAGATTTGGCAGATGCACAAAAACAGTCTCTTGACCTCGCTTGTGGAACTATTTGTGTTAGCGGAGCTGTTGTCACACTCAAGGTTGTGCTGCTGTACTTAATATCAACACTGGTGAGATTATCTGCGGCACTTGGCCACTCCAACCGAGATATCACCATTATATAACTCCGGCACCACTATAAGCAGTATTTACTGTATATATTCCAGCACCGATTCCCAATCAGTGACACATGGCATTCCTGTGGGATGACAGCCCCTACTCGGGACATAATCACTGCTCCTCCCCGTGGAAAAATGAGGCATTGCAGTTGATTTTCACACGGGCTACTGAGGGGCGTGTATTAAAGGCTCTTGAGGCTAGATGTTGGGTCATGAGCCTTTACATATTGCGAAGCTGGTCTCGAGTGACTTCCTGAAATTTGGGGGCAATTTTTGGGAACGTGCTCACGTGGTAGATATAGAAGTCATGTGTCCTGGGGCCACCAGCCTTAACGTATTGAGAAGCTGATCTCGAGTTTTTCTTTTGCATTAAAGGTTCTCGAGGCTAGATGTTGGGTTCATGAGGCTTTACGTATTGAGAAGCAGGTCTCGAGTTTTTTTGTTTTGCTTTAAAGGCTCTGGAGGCTAGATGTTGGGTTTATGAGGCTTTACGTATTGAGAAGCTGGTCTCGAGTTTTTTTTTTTATTAAAGGCTCTTGAGGCTGGATGTTGGGTTCATTGGGCTTTATGTATTGCGAAGCTGGTCTCAAGTTTTTTGCTTTGCATTCAAGGCTCTTGAGGCTAGATGTTGGGTCATGAGCCTTTACGTATTGCGAAGCTGGTCTCGAGTGACTTCCTGAAATTTGGGGGCAATTTTTGGGAACGTGCTCACGTGGTAGATATAGAAGTCATGTGTCCCGGGGCCACCATATACGTTAGTTTTTGCAAAAGCTACTGCAAATCAGTACACTCACATTTGGCTGAACAGGCCTCGGTCATATACTTGCAAATTCTGCTAGTCATATGTTCCAAAGACTGGCCAATGGCTTGTTCAACTTCGTAGCTCCTAGTCAGTGGGCTGATGGCCGTTGCTGTTCCCTGGTCAGGTTTCGCCATAGATAAGGATGTTTAAGAAAGTTTTGGTTACAAAGTAGAACGAGATGACCTGTGTGGGACCCTAAATTGAACCACCATGATCTGGGGCCCCTACACGACCTCTGAAAAGGACAAGCCTTGGGGAAGATGCAAGACGGTTGGGCTTCAGAATGCTGTACGATTGAGTACCTGTGAGTCTTCTGTTAGTGTTCGATGCCACTTGGAGATTGACGGGGAGTTTTTTCTACATTAAAGGCTCTTGAGACTAGATGTTGGGTTCATGAGGCTTTACGTATTGAGAACCTGGTCTTGAGTTTTTTGCTTTGCATTAAAGGCTCTTGAGGCAGATGTTGGGTTCTTGAGGCTAGATGTTGGGTTCTTGAGGCTTCACGTATTGAGAAGTTGGTCTCGAGTTTTTTGCTCTGCATTAACGGCTCTTGAGGATAGATGTTGGGTTCATGAGCCTTTACCTTTTGCGAAGCTGGTCTCAAGTGACTTCCTGAAATTTGGGGGCAATTTTTGGGAACGTCCTCACGTGGTAGATATAGAAGTCATGTGTCCTGGGGCCACCAGCCTTAACGTATTGAGAAGCTGGTCTCGAGTTTTTCTTTTGCATTAAAGGTTCATGAGGCTTTACGTATTGAGAACCTGGTCTTGAGTTTTTTGCTTTGCATTAAAGGCTCTTGAGGCTAGATGTTGGGTTCATGAGCCTTAACGTATTGAGAAGCTGGACTCGAGTTTTTCTTTTGCATTAAAGGCTCTTGAGGCTAGATGTTGGGTTCATGAGGCTTTACGTATTGAGAAGCTGGTCTCGAGTTTTTTTGTTTTGCATTAAAGGCTCTTGAGGCTAGATGTTGGGTTCATGAGGCTTTACGTATTGAGAAGCTGGTCTCGAGTTTTTTTTTTATTAAAGGCTCTTGAGGCTGGATGTTGGGTTCATTGGGCTTTATGTATTACGAAGCTGGTCTCAAGTTTTTTGCTTTGCATTAAAGGCTCTTGAGGCTAGAAGTTGGGTCATGAGCCTTTACATATTGCGAAGCTGGTCTCGAGTGACTTCCTGAAATTTGGGGGCAATTTTTGGGAACGTCCTCACATGGTAGATATAGAAGTCATGTGTCCTGGGGCCACCACATACGTTAATTTTTGCAAAAGCTACTGCAAGTCAGTACACTCATAATTGGCTGAACAGGCATCGGTCATATACTTGCAAATTCTGCTAGTCATATGTTCCAAAGACTGGCCAATGGCTTGTTCAACTTCGTCGCTCTTAGTCAGTGGGCTGATGGCCATTGCTGTTCCCTGGTCAGGTTTAGCCATAGATGAGGATGTTTAAAAAAAGCTTTGGTTACAAAGTAGAACTAGATGACCTGTGTGGGACCCTAAATTGAACCACCATGATCTGGGGCCCCTACACGACCTCTGAAAAGGACAAGCCTTGGGGAAGATGCAAGACGGTTGGGCTTCAGAATGCTGTACGATTGAGTACCTGTGAGTCTTCTGTTAGTGTTCGATGCCACTTGGAGATTGACGGGGAGTTTTTTTCTACATTAAAGGCTCTTGAGACTAGATGTTGGGTTCAAGAGGCTTTACGTATTGAGAAGCTGGTCTTGAGTTTTTTGCTTTGCATTAAAGGCTCTTGAGGCTAGATGTTGGGTTCATGAGCCTGAACGTATCGAGAAGCTGGTCTCGAGTTTTTTTGTTTTGCATTAAAGGCTCTGGAGGCTAGATGTTGGGTTTATGAGGCTTTACGTATTGCGAAGCTGGTCTCGAGTGACTTCCTGAAATTTGGGGGCAATTTTTGGGAACGTGCTCACGTGGTAGATATAGAAGTCATGTGTCCTGGGGCCACCAGCCTTAACGTATTGAGAAGCTGATCTCGAGTTTTTCTTTTGCATTAAAGGTTCTCGAGGCTAGATGTTGGGTTCATGAGGCTTTACGTATTGAGAAGCAGGTCTCGAGTTTTTTTGTTTTGCATTAAAGGCTCTGGAGGCTAGATGTTGGGTTCATGAGGCTTTATGTATTGCGAAGCTGGTCTCGAGTTTTTTGCTTTGCATTAAAGGCTCTTGAGGCTATATGTTGGGTTCATGAGCCTTTACGTATTGTGAAGCTGATCTCGAGTGACTTCTTGAAATTTGGGGGCAATTTTTGGGAACGTCCTCACGTGGTAGATATAGAAGTCATGTGTCCCAGGGCCACCATATACAGTAGTAGCCATTCAGTTCTTCTCAGCCAGACTAGATGGCTGCCAATTACCTGCCAATTTCCAGCGGCTGGAGAGATCCCCCTCCTTCTCCTGGGCGTGTCTATTTTTTACTGTAACTCCTCCTATTTATTGTATCACAGGCTATAACCATTAGATGGCACTTCTCTCACAGAATGCACGTCCCTCACAGTCGCGGTGTATGAATGTCCACTGACTGCGAGAGGTGGCGCTTTAAGTACCACCTCTGTCAGTCAGTAGAAATTCAGTCGAGATGACATAGGCAACATAACCATTGTTCTTGTTTAGAAGTAAAATGATAACACAGCTAGCTAGATAGTAGCGGAGCTGCGCTGGCTCCAGTTTTATCTGGAAAAGGATATTCTATTCTAATCATACCTTCTGTGGAATATTTGATCACAGTGTATTGAAGCTACATTGTGAAGCTAAAAGGAAAAGTACATGTGATGAACAGCCTTTTGGAAGATGTTTGCAGTTGTGCACACATTCAGTGGATGTCATAGGCCAGGGAGTTAGCATTATCATTGCTAAACCTTTTGTTTACACTTAATGGGCTATTGGTATCCCATTGTCACACAAATCACATAAAGAGCCAAAAATACAGCTGGTTAGTCTTTGAGGGGGGAAGTTTTGTCCTGTGGGCCTTGGCTATCTTCTGTTACTGTACCATTTTATCCACAGCAGCAGTTAAGCAACTCTAAATAACTTTCACTCAAAAGTAATTAGTTAGATTACAAGATACAGTGCAAGTTACTTGTGAACCGGTGAGTCGCTCAGGATCAATCAGTGAAATGCACTGTACAGTATACCTCACTTAGAGCAGACGCCCTATTGACAAGAGAGACAAGAGACTAAAGTCCTGTCTGCAGCAACACTGGGTCCAAATCTCTGAATCTACACTACAAGAGGAAAAATTACAGGTGATGAACAACCTTTTAGAAGGAACTGAACGCTCTTTGTGGGGGGCTGTGCATCTGTGTGACGATGCCACATTCCTTTCAAACAGCCACTGTGCATTACAAAAGGTTAGGTCAATCACCCGTATTCTTCCTCTTTAAATGTAGATTCACACCTGGTGTTGCTGCAGTCGGTTTAGTGTGTGCCCTTTTGTTAATTCTCCTCTCCTTCAGTGATCATGTTCTCACTACAGCTACTATATTCTGTTGTCACCAAACAGTGAGGATGGGAGATTTGGCAGATGCACAAAAACAGTCTCTTGACCTCGCTTGTGGAACTATTTGTGTTAGCGGAGCTGTTGTCACACTCAAGGTTGTGCTGCTGTACTTAATATCAACACTGGTGAGATTATCTGCGCCACTTGGCCACTCCAACCGAGATATCACCATTATATAACTCCGGCACCACTATAAGCAGTATTTACTGTATATATTCCAGCACCGATTCCCAATCAGTGACACATGGCATTCCTGTGGGATGACAGCCCCTACTCGGGACATAATCACTGCTCCTCCCCGTGGAAAAATGAGGCATTGCAGTTGATTTTCACACGGGCTACTGAGGGGCGTGTATTAAAGGCTCTTGAGGCTAGATGTTGGGTCATGAGCCTTTACATATTGCGAAGCTGGTCTCGAGTGACTTCCTGAAATTTGGGGGCAAATTTTGGGAACGTGCTCACGTGGTAGATATAGAAGTCATGTGTCCTGGGGCCACCAGCCTTAACGTATTGAGAAGCTGATCTCGAGTTTTTCTTTTGCATTAAAGGTTCTCGAGGCTAGATGTTGGGTTCATGAGGCTTTACGTATTGAGAAGCAGGTCTCGAGTTTTTTTGTTTTGCTTTAAAGGCTCTGGAGGCTAGATGTTGGGTTTATGAGGCTTTACGTATTGAGAAGCTGGTCTCGAGTTTTTTTTTTATTAAAGGCTCTTGAGGCTGGATGTTGGGTTCATTGGGCTTTATGTATTGCGAAGCTGGTCTCAAGTTTTTTGCTTTGCATTAAAGGCTCTTGAGGCTAGATGTTGGGTCATGAGCCTTTACGTATTGCGAAGCTGGTCTCGAGTGACTTCCTGAAATTTGGGGGCAATTTTTGGGAACGTGCTCACGTGGTAGATATAGAAGTCATGTGTCCCGGGGCCACCATATATGTTAGTTTTTGCAAAAGCTACTGCAAATCAGTACACTCACATTTGGCTGAACAGGCCTCGGTCATATACTTGCAAATTCTGCTAGTCATATGTTCCAAAGACTGGCCAATGGCTTGTTCAACTTCGTAGCTCCTAGTCAGTGGGCTGATGGCCATTGCTGTTCCCTGGTCAGGTTTAGCCATAGATGAGGATGTTTAAGAAAGTTTTGGTTACAAAGTAGAACGAGATGACCTGTGTGGGACCCTAAATTGAACCACCATGATCTGGGGCCCCTACACGACCTCTGAAAAGGACAAGCCTTGAGGAAGATGCAAGACGGTTGGGCTTCAGAATGCTGTACGATTGAGTACCTGTGAGTCTTCTGTTAGTGTTCGATGCCACTTGGAGATTGACGGGGAGTTTTTTCTACATTAAAGGCTCTTGAGACTAGATGTTGGGTTCATGAGGCTTTACGTATTGAGAACCTGGTCTTGAGTTTTTTGCTTTGCATTAAAGGCTCTTGAGGCAGATGTTGGGTTCTTGAGGCTAGATGTTGGGTTCTTGAGGCTTCACGTATTGAGAAGTTGGTCTCGAGTTTTTTGCTCTGCATTAACGGCTCTTGAGGATAGATGTTGGGTTCATGAGCCTTTACCTTTTGCGAAGCTGGTCTCAAGTGACTTCCTGAAATTTGGGGGCAATTTTTGGGAACGTCCTCACGTGGTAGATATAGAAGTCATGTGTCCTGGGGCCACCAGCCTTAACGTATTGAGAAGTTGGTCTCGAGTTTTTCTTTTGCATTAAAGGTTCATGAGGCTTTACGTATTGAGAACCTGGTCTTGAGTTTTTTGCTTTGCATTAAAGGCTCTTGAGGCTAGATGTTGGGTTCATGGGCCTTAACGTATTGAGAAGCTGGACTCGAGTTTTTCTTTTGCATTAAAGGCTCTTGAGGCTAGATGTTGGGTTCATGAGGCTTTACGTATTGAGAAGCTGGTCTCGAGTTTTTTTGTTTTGCATTAAAGGCTCTTGAGTCTAGATGTTGGGTTCAAGAGGCTTTACGTATTGAGAAGCTGGTCTCGAGTTTTTTTTTTATTAAAGGCTCTTGAGGCTGGATGTTGGGTTCATTGGGCTTTATGTATTGCGAAGCTGGTCTCAAGTTTTTTGCTTTGCATTAAAGGCTCTTGAGGCTAGAAGTTGGGTCATGAGCCTTTACGTATTGCGAAGCTGGTCTCGAGTGACTTCCTGAAATTTGGGGGCAATTTTTGGGAACGTCCTCACGTGGTAGATATAGAAGTCATGTGTCCTGGGGCCACCACATACGTTAATTTTTGCAAAAGCTACTGCAAGTCAGTACACTCATAATTGGCTGAACAGGCATCGGTCATATACTTGCAAATTCTGCTAGTCATATGTTCCAAAGACTGGCCAATGGCTTGTTCAACTTCGTCGCTCTTAGTCAGTGGGCTGATGGCCATTGCTGTTCCCTGGTCAGGTTTAGCCATAGATGAGGATGTTTAAAAAAAGCTTTGGTTACAAAGTAGAACTAGATGACCTGTGTGGGACCCTAAATTGAACCACCATGATCTGGGGCCCCTACACGACCTCTGAAAAGGACAAGCCTTGGGGAAGATGCAAGACGGTTGGGCTTCAGAATGCTGTACGATTGAGTACCTGTGAGTCTTCTGTTAGTGTTCGATGCCACTTGGAGATTGATGGGGAGTTTTTTCTACATTAAAGGCTCTTGAGACTAGATGTTGGGTTTAAGAGGCTTTACGTATTGAGAACCTGGTCTTGAGTTTTTTGCTTTGCATTAAAGGCTCTTGAGGCTAGATGTTGGGTTCATGAGCCTTAACGTATCGAGAAGCTGGACTTGAGTTTTTCTTTTGCATTAAAGGCTCTTGAGGCTAGATGTTGGGTTCATGAGGCTTTACGTATTGAGAAGCTGGTCTCGAGTTTTTTTGTTTTGCATTAAAGGCTCTGGAGGCTAGATGTTGGGTTTATGAGGCTTTACGTATTGAGAAGCTGGTCTCGAGTTTTTTTGCTTTGCATTAAGGGCTCTTGAGGCAGATGTTGGGTTCTTGAGGCTAGATGTTGGGTTCTTGAGGCTTCATGTATGGAGAAGTTGGTCTCGAGTTTTTTGCTCTGCATTCACGGCTCTTGAGGATAGATGTTGGGTTCATGAGCCTTTACCTTTTGCGAAGCTGGTCTCAAGTGACTTCCTGAAATTTGGGGGCAATTTTTGGGAACATCCTCACGTGGTAGATATAGAAGTCATGTGTCCTGGGGCCACCAGCCTTAACGTATTGATAAGCTGATCTCGAGTTTTTCTTTTGCATTAAAGGTTCTCGAGGCTAGATGTTGGGTTCATGAAGCTTTACGTATTGAGAAGCAGGTCTCGAGTTTTTTTGTTTTGCATTAAAGGCTCTCGAGGCTAGATGTTGGGTTCATGAGGCTTTACGTATTGAGAAGCTGGTCTCGAGTTTTTTTGTTTTGCATTAAAGGATCTTTAGTCTAGATGTTGGGTTTATGAGGCTTTACGTATTGAGAAGCTGGTCTCGAGTTTTTTGCTTTGCATTAAAGGCTCTTGAGGCTGGATGTTGGGTTCATTGGGCTTTATGTATTGCGACGCTGGTCTCAAGTTTTTTGCTTTGCATTAAAGGCTCTTGAGGCTAGATGTTGGGTCATGAGCCTTTACGTATTGCGAAGCTGGTCTCGAGTGACTTCCTGAAATTTGGGGGCAATTTTTCGGAACGTGCTCACGTGGTAGATATAGAAGTCATGTGTCCTGGGGCCACCATATACGTTAGTTTTTGCAAAAGCTACTGCAAATCAGTACACTCACATTTGGCTGAACAGGCCTCGGTCATATACTTGCAAATTCTGCTACTCATATGTTCCAAAGACTGGCCAATGGCTTGTTCAACTTCGTAGCTCCTAGTCAGTGGGCTGATGGCCATTGCTGTTCCCTGGTCAGGTTTAGCCATAGATAAGGATGTTTAAGAAAGTTTTGGTTACAAAGTAGAACGAGATGACCTGTGTGGGACCCTAAATTGAACCACCATGATCTGGGGCCCCTACACGACCTCTGAAAAGGACAAGCCTTGGGGAAGATGCAAGACGGTTGGGCTTCAGAATGCTGTACGATTGAGTACCTGTGAGTCTTCTGTTAGTGTTCGATGCCACTTGGAGATTGACGGGGAGTTTTTTCTACATTAAAGGCTCTTGAGACTAGATGTTGGGTTCTTGAGGCTTCACGTATTGAGAAGTTGGTCTCGAGTTTTTTGCTCTGCATTAACGGCTCTTGAGGATAGATGTTGGGTTCATGAGCCTTTACGTATTGCGAAGCTGGTCTCAAGTGACTTCCTGAAATTTGGGGGCAATTTTTGGGAACGTCCTCACGTGGTAGATATAGAAGTCATGTGTCCTGGGGCCACCAGCCTTAACGTATTGAGAAGCTGATCTCGAGTTTTTCTTTTGCATTAAAGGTTCTTGAGGCTAGATGTTGGGTTCATGAGGCTTTACGTATTGAGAAGCTGGTCTCGAGTTTTTTTGTTTTGCATTAAAGGCTCTGGAAGCTAGATGTTGGGTTTATGAGGCTTTGCGTATTGAGAAGCTGGTCTTGAGTTTTTTGCTTTGCATTAAGGGCTCTTGAGGCAGATGTTGGGTTCTTGAGGCTAGATGTTGGGTTCTTGAGGCTTCATGTATGGAGAAGTTGGTCTCGAGTTTTTTGCTCTGCATTCACGGCTCTTGAGGCTAGATGTTGGGTTCATGAAGCTTTACGTATTGAGAAGCAGGTCTCGAGTTTTTTTGTTTTGCATTAAAGGCTCTCGAGGCTAGATGTTGGGTTCATGAGGCTTTACGTATTGAGAAGCTGGTCTCGAGTTTTTTTGTTTTGCTTTAAAGGCTGTTGAGGCTAGATGTTGGGTCATGAGCCTTTACGTATTGCGAAGCTGGTCTCGAGTGACTTCCTGAAATTTGGGGGCAATTTTTGGGAACGTCCTCACGTGGTAGATATAGAAGTCATGTGTCCTGGGGCCACCATATATGTTAGTTTTTGCAAAAGCTACTGCAAATCAGTACACTCATAATTGGCTGAACAGGCGTCGGTCATATACTTGCAAATTCTGCTAGTCATATGTTCCAAAGACTGGCCAATGGCTTGTTCAACTTCGTTGCTCTTAGTCAGTGGGCTGATGGCCATTGCTGTTCCCTAGTCAGGTTTAGCCATAGATGAGGATGTTTAAAAAAAGCTTTGGTTACAAAGTAGAACGAGATGACCTGTGTGGGACCCTAAATTGAACCACCATGATCTGGGGCCCCTACACGACCTCTGAAAAGGACAAGCCTTGGGGAAGATGCAAGACGGTTGGGCTTCAGAATGCTGTACGATTGAGTACCTGTGAGTCTTCTGTTAGTGTTCGATGCCACTTGGAGATTGACGGGGAGTTTTTTCTACATTAAAGGCTCCTGAGACTAGATGTTGGGTTCATGAGGCTTTACGTATTGAGAACCTGGTCTTGAGTTTTTTGCTTTGCATTAAGGGCTCTTGAGGCTAGATCAGGGATCGGCAACCTTTAACACCAAAAGAGCCATTTGAACCCGGTTTCCACAAAAAAAAAACACTGAGAGCCGCAAATACATTTTGACATCTAAAATGGGGAAAAAACACATTTATTAGAAAGTAAAAAATAAACTAAAACTTATTAGTGCTTTGACTACCCTTTTGAAGATGGGCTATAAAGTGTTGCTTAAGAAATCCACAAAGTGCTACAGAGAAAATTAAATTTCTTTTTTAATGAACACATTTTGAACATTCTGAACATTCTTGAACATTCACATTTTGAGTTCTTGAAAAATAATAACAATGTCTAAATGTCTCTTTCAAATAAATTAAAAGGCTGAACTTAAATAATCCATGTAGCAAACAAAAGCAAAAACGTGCTACAATGTCCTCATAAGCTTCTTGGATTTCGAGCATATTTTAAATTCAAACACCATCTGTTTATCTTTTAATAACTGCATAATATTTGTACAGACATTCAATCACTTCACATTCTTTTGCTTTTTTTTGCACTTTTTGCTGGTTCCTTAAAAAAAAGTTATATTAAACATTGCTCATTCGAACAGAGTCCAGATTGTAGATTCCTACACCAATGTTACAGCAAACTAGATTTTTTTTTACTGTTCAGCAGAAAGAAAGAAAAAATCTAATTGTTCAATAAATCAATGAACTTGATCAAATCACTTAAGTGATTAAATAAAAGTTGGAAATCAAGATGACGATCACTCCAAGCTTTTACACCCTCTCAGAGCCAGAAAGCCTGAGCCACTGTCTGGAGAGAACTGCCACATTGGCATGCAGCGGCATTGACCTGAATTAAAAAAATAAATTGGGAAAAAAAGCACTGTGTCACTAAACAATGAAAAATAAATATTTGCAAAATATCTGCATAAATATTTATTTTACCTTGTTAATGGGACTTCTGCTCCTGAACCTCTGCGCTCAGCGTCTGCAAATCCGGGCTGTACGAAGTCACTTTAATTTTTACGCAGGACTGTAAGCTGTCATCTGCGAGGCGTGTACGGTGTTTGTTTTTAATGTAGTTCATGGTGGAGAATAGCTGCTCACATGCATATGTGGATCCGAAGATCGACAGGACTCCAAAGGCATATTTCTTCATGTTCATGTAGGTGTCGGGGATGGCATTCCAGGTTTCAAACATAAGTCTGTCCGGTCTTGGAAGGTTCTCAATATCACTCCATTTGTGATTCTGAGCAAGAGTGGCCTTCTGACGGGCAACATCTTCAAGATCGCCTGTCAAGCGTTTGAATTTGGATACCCACATGTCTTTGTCAGCTATGTCAGCCAACTCCAGCTCCAGATCAGGTTGACTTACACCTGGAAATGCAGTCACATTTAGCAGGGATGGATCGATGTTTAGGGGAGTGACGGGGAAGGACAGTGTTGTTTTTTCCTCTCTGAACTCACGGAATCGTTTTTCAAATGACGCTTGCATTGTGGTGATTGCAGACTGCAAATACTCTGAATTGATCAGCTTGTGATCTTGTTTGAACTCCCTTAAAGAGGGGAAGTGAGACAGTGTGCCTCTCTGCAAATCTCTGGATAAAACAGTTTGCGCTCAAACGCCAACACCTCCTCCAGCATGTTCAGCGCTGTGGCTCCTCTCCCCTGAAGAGTCGTGTTCAGCGTGTTCAGGTGTGCTGTCATGTCCACCATGAAGTGCAGCTTTTCCAGGCACTCTGGCTGTTCCAGCTCAGGAAAGGAGAGTCCTTTGCTTCTCAGGAAAGTTTTCAGCTCTTCCAGACATGCAGCAAAGCGTTTCAGCACCTCTCCTCTGGACAGCCACCGGACTCTGTTGTGCAGCAGCAGATCAGAGTACGTGCTCTCCACCTCATCCAATAATGCACGGAATTGGCGGTGATTTAAACCATTTGCCAATATTTTATTGACAGTTTGAATGACAACATTCATGACCTCTGTGCATTCTGGAGGGAAAGTTTGCGCGCACAATGCCTCTTGGTGCAGGATGCAGTGAAAAGTCAGAAGCTTTCTATCCAGTGATTTCTACAGCAGCGCCACAAAGCCCCTGTGCGCTCCAGTCATGCTTGGTACCCCATCGGTAGCTACTGACACTAGGTGGGTTGTTTTTATTTCTTTGGCTCGTAAACACTCAAAAACAGCCTCACAGACATCCTCCCCTCGTGTCTGGCATCTTAGTGGTATCAGCTCAACCATTTCTTCCTGCGGTCCAGTGGAGTTCACATATTGGCAGAACAGCGGTATTTGTTCAATATCATTTATGTCTTTTGACACATCACAGGCGATTGAGTACGCTGCAGCTGAATTGATGTCTTTAATTTGTTGTTTTGTGATATTTTCTGCCATTTTTATGGTTCTGTCTTTGACGGTCTTCGCAGAGAGAGGCATCTCTCTGATTTTCTGCACAATTTCAGACTTGTTTTTAAAGTCCGCGAATAGGTGTTCTGAAATCTTAAGGAATGATTCTTTCATATATTCTCCATCTGTGAACGGTTTCCCATGCCTGACTATTTCCATAGCGGCCACAAAACTTGCATGTGTAGATGAATTTGAAGACTTTACCCACCTCTTGAATTGATTTTTCGTCAGATCAGCCTTCCGCGCCAGTTCCTTAACAGCCTTTTTTCTCTCTTCTCCCTCAGGATATTTTTCAGCGAAGGCTGCGTGTGTATTGTTGAAATGTCTTGCGACATTTGACCGTTTATTGTTGGCCAGTTTTTCACCACAAATTAGGCATACTGGTAGGCCACTCTCGTTAGAGGTGAAAGCAAATGAATCTGCCCAAGCATCAATGAACGATCTATTTTCCTCTGATATTTTTCTTTTCTTAGATTTCTCCATATCTGTCCTTGTTGGGGTTGAAAGTTGGTATGGCGTTCGGTCGGGAATACCGGCTTTCGCGAGTCTGACGTGTTTTTTGAGCGACAAAAAACAATAAAATATACTTATTTATTAATATTTTAATATTTAATATTTCAAGATCGCATCAAGATCTTCCAATTTAGAACTAAAACACTAAAAAAATAACTAACACAAATAAAATACACATAAATACTTTTTTAAAGTAATTTATTTTCCCAAGCCACTCGGAGCCGCAGTTTAAGGATGAAAGAGCCGCATGCGGCTCCGGAGCCGCAGGTTGCTGACCCCTGGGCTAGATGTTGGGTTCATGAGCCTTAACGTATTGAGAAGCTGGACTCGAGTTTTTCTTTTGCATTAAAGGCTCTTGAGGCTAGATGTTGGGTTCGTGAGGCTTTACGTATTGAGAAGCTGGTCTCGAGTTTTTTTGTTTTGCATTAAAGGCTCTTGAGGCTAGATGTTGGGTTTATGAGGCTTTACGTATTGAGAAGCTGGTCTCGAGTTTTTTTTTTATTAAAGGCTCTTGAGGCTAGATGTTGGGTTCATTAGGCTTTATGTATTGCGAAGCTGGTCTCAAGTTTTTTGCTTTGCATTAAAGGCTCTTGAGGCTAGATGTTGGGTCATGAGCCTTTACGTATTGCGAAGCTGGTCTCGAGTGACTTCCTGAAATTTGGGGGCAATTTTTGGGAATGTGCTCACGTGGTAGATATAGAAGTCATGTGTCTCGGGGCCACCATATACGTTAGTTTTTGCAAAAGCTACTGCAAATCAGTACACTCACATTTGGCTGAACAGGCCTCGGTCATATACTTGCAAATTCTGCTAGTCATATGTTCCAAAGACTGGCCAATGGCTTGTTCAACTTCGTAGCTCCTAGTCAGTGGGCTGATGGCCATTGCTGTTCCCTGGTCAGGTTTAGCCATAGATGAGGATGTTTAAGAAAGTTTTGGTTACAAAGTAGAACGAGATGACCTGTGTGGGACCCTAAATTGAACCACCATGATCTGGGGCCCCTACACAACATCTGAAAAGGACAAGCCTTGAGGAAGATGTAAGAATTTGGGGGCAATTTTTGGGAACGTGCTCCCGTGGTAGATATAGAAGTCATGTGTCCTGGGGCCACCATATACGTTAGTTTTTGCAAAAGCTACTGCAAGTCAATACAGATAGAGTATACATAGAGTATCTGTGAGTCTTCTGTTAGTGTTCGATGCCACTTGGAGATCAACGGGGCGTTTTTTCTACATTAAAGGCTCTTGAGGCTAGATGTTGGGTTCATGAGGCTTTACGTATTGACTCACATTCATACTGTCATTCACAAACACAGCCAGCCCTCCACCTTTCCTCTTACCTCTCGCCATTGTCCTGTCTGCCCATTGTAGATTAAATCCATCCAGTGAAACATGAATCCAGAGTCAGCGAGTTCGGCCATGTGTACATACACAGTATGATGCTGCACTCCTGATATTCCCTCTGGTGCCAGGTCAGCACCGTTAACTCGTCCATGTTATTGGGGAGAGATCTCACATTTCCCATAACAATGGACGGGAGTACAGGTCTGTGCCGTCTTCTCCTTGCACGACGTTCCCCATCTTCTCCTCCTCAGCCCCTGGAGGACGTCGGGTCTTTCATGGGGCAGCACCGTTGTGTGGCAGAGTGCTAACAGCTGATCCTTAGTGTAAACAATAGGGGCCATGGCTGCTCATGGGGTGTCCGGACACATAAAGTTTGAAAGTTTGGAACCAACAATTTTTGTGCCCATGGTGCAACTGTTTTTATCGTAATAAAAAACTGAAAAATGAATTAAATTACGTGACTAACAACTACTAAAAAAGAGAAAAAACGCTGACTTTGAGCGAGAGCTGCTGCAACTGTGGCTGCATGCACAAAAAAACATAATGATTATTGCTGATGTCGTCAGCACTCAAGCCCTAAAAATGCTGCCAGGTTTGCTGAAGGGTAATGACAGCCCCAAAAAGGTAATGCACAAAATAGTGTAATACATTAAAAATCATCCTATTGAGGCAGTAATTATCTTTGTAGTTTTCTTCTGCACCATCACCAACCCGCAGGACCTAGCATTTAAAAGAGCTAAATTAAATGTGCTAAGAAGTCGAACATCCCCATGTTTGGGAACAGACTGTGGGTGACATGGAATACATCTCAAGTTTGATGATAACATTTTTCTCAAGGGATGGACCGATCTTCTTCTCCTACCTATTGAGATATGAATCAAAGAAGCTTCCAACACAATGGGCTTTTCCTTAGAAAAGTCAGGCACTACATTTGCCCTAAAACCTGGACCCAGAACACATCAATTACAAGCTGGCTGTGTTGAGTTCTTATTGGGGGACTGGAGTAGGTTCAGATCTAGAGGAGGTGGAGGGGGCGGAGGTGGTGCCCGTCGTCACTGAGAGGGTGGTTTTGGGCGGTGGGGAGGAATTTGGGGAGACAGGATCTCAGATGGGCGAGGTGTAAGTTTGATGCCAACACTGAGTCTGTTCATTTGATCAGTAAACTCAAGCATGGCGGAAAAGGGTGATGGGATACCCAATGAAGATGATGAGCTAGATGGAATTCAGACAGTTTGAGATGGTAAGCTAAGTGGAGTTTTAGAGCTAACTGCATGCATCCTCTTTTTTGCTCTGACATCCCTTATGGTTAGAGCATACAGGCGGGGGGAGAGTCGGTTCTCCTTCATGTTTTGTTGTTTGCTCCTTTTTTTTGGATTCCTCTTGTCTCTTGTCCTTGGGAGTGGGAACAGTGTGATGCAGGCAGAAAGATAGGTTGGAAGAAAAAAGTTTTACTCCTGACTTGTTTAAGGAAAGTCCATCTCCTTTGAAAAAATGTCTACGGTCCCAGAAAAAGTTTAAATTGGCAATAACACTGAGTGGACATCACATGCAGTTGAAAGCCATCTGTTCAGTGCCAACAGTCTGCTGAATCTCTCACCTCCTCCTCTGACTGGTGGTAAAGGCCCACTGAAGAAGACTTCAGCTTTCAGAGAGCTCACTGTGTTTAGCAGATTACCTAAGTCTTGCTTAAGCACGTCAGATTGTCACTTCATAATATCATTTGCTCCTGTGTGCAGTACAAGGTATTTCAGAACAGGATTTTTTTCAACAATACTGAGGATTCTGTCAGTCATATTGGAGACTTTATCACCAGGAAAGCACAACACTTTTGTGTTTCTGTTGTTCGTGCTTCCCACATCTTTAATTACAGAGTCACCAACAATCAGTCTGAGGCCCAGTCGGTAGCTTTCCTTGTAGCTTTCGATCAGACTTTCTGTTAGGCCTTACCCTTCTCTGTGAGTCAGTGAAGTTATCCAGGTCTTCAGTTGGAGACTGATGTCATGAGATTTGTCTCAACTTCAGAGTCTCAAGCGTTGGGTAACGTATTACGTCACTTCCTGTTCTTGCACTACTCATTCACTTGCTAGCGTTTGGTGTTCGGTGGTATTGGTGTACTTCATTCGACGTAGTTTGTGTTAGCTTTTGCTGTGGTTGGTTCTTACAAATAAGTAAAAAAGTAAAAAGTTTATTAACCGCACGATCATCTAGATTCTTTCCTTTCCCGATCCCCGTTCTGTTTGTTGTCCAGCTTAGCTTAGTGCTAACATGGCTTCTTCCACTCACTCTCCCTCTGCCTCTCCCTCTCCCGTCTTCTGTAAGGTGTGTGAAATGTTTAGCTATTCCTCTGCCTCCTTTAGTGAGAGTGAGATGTGTAGAAAGTGTAGCTTATTCATAGCCTTGGAGGCGAGGCTAACTGAGTTAGAGGCCTGGCTTCGTACTGTAGATCATAGTCCATTAGTCCCGACAGCTAGCAAGCAGCAGTTAGCCTGTGCGAACCGGCCTACTTTAGCTGATGTCAGCCGCCCCCCGGCAGCCCCCGAGCAGCCGGGAAGTCAGGGAGGTTGGGTGCCGGTTCGAAAGAAGCGTAGTCCAAAACAAAGGCTCGTGGTTCACCACCAACCGCTTCATGTGTCTAACCGCTTTTCCCCACTCAGCGACACACCCGCTGAGAAACCGACCCTGGTTATTGGCGATTCTGTTTTGCGATATGTGAAGCCGACACCAGTGACCATAGTCAAATGCATCCCGGGGGCCAGAGCGGGCGACATAGAGGGCAATTTAAAGCTGCTGGCGAGAGATAAGAGTAAATATGGTAAGATTATAATTCACGTCGGCACTAATGACACTCGGCTACGCCAGTGGGAGGTCACCAAAGTCAATATTGAGTCGGTGTGTAATTTAGCAAAAACCATGTCGGACTCCGTAGCATTCTCTGGTCCCCTCCCGAATCTGACCAGTGATGATATGTTTAGCCGCATGTCATCGCTCCGTCGCTGGCTGTCACGGTGGTGTCCAGAAAACAACGTGGCCTTTATAGATAACTGGGAAAACCTGGCCTCATTAGCAGAGACGGCATTCATCCCACCTGGGATGGTGCGGCTCTTATTTCTACCAATATGGCCAAGTTTATTAGACAACCAACACCCTGACAACCCAAGGTCGAGGCCAGGAAGCAGAGTCGCTGTCTTACACACTTCTCTGCTGCTTCTGTAGGACTGCCGCCCTCCATTAAAAGTAGAATAAATAAAAATATAAATGCACACAGTAATACTAAGTTTAACAATCCCATAGAAATAGTGTCAGTGCCTCGTCCTCCCATAGTCCAACTAGCACAAAATTTAAGAAGTGTTAATCATAATAACCTCATAAAAATACAAACTAGCAAATATTTAGAGCCAAAAAATAGGACAATCCCTCCTAGTCAGTGATCTAATTATTGATCATCAGTCTGATATGTTCTACCTCACTGAGACTTGGTTACGGGATGAAGAATATGTTAGTTTAAATGAATCAACTCCATCTGGTTATATTAACTATCATGTTCCTCGAGGCACAGGCCGAGGAGGAGGAGTGGCAGCAATCTACCATTCCAGTCTTCAGATTAACCCCAAACCTAAATCTATCTATAGCTCATTCGAGAGTCTCACTCTCAGCCTGTTTCACCAAAACTGGAAGTCAGAAAAGCCAGTTTTATTAGTTGTTGTGTATCGCCCACCTGCTGCTGCTTACTCAGAGTTCCTGTCTGAGTTTTCTGACTTCTTATCTAGTTTAGTGCTCAGTACAGATAAAGTCATTATAGTAGGTGACTTTAACATTCATATGAATGTTGACTCTGACAGTCTTAAGACAGCCTTTAGTTCACTCTTAGATTCAAAAGGTTTCCTTCAGAGAATGAACCAACACACTGCCACAATCACACATCGATCTGGTTCTCACCTACAGCCTAGAAACTAAGAACCTGTTAGTTGTCCCTCAAAACCCTCTCCTTTCAGACCATTCACTTGTAGTTTTTGAACTAACTCTGGAAGACTTTACAGCACACAACAAAAAGGTCTACTATACCAGATGCCTCTCTGAAGATAGTGTAGACAGATTTAGGGATGCAATCCCATCACAGCTCCCCTCAGCACCATGTACCAGTACAACAGACCGTACTGATTTAAATGTTACTCCTGCAGCAATTGATTCTTTTGTTAATAACACTGCAGCCACGTTGCACACAGTTTTAGATATGGTTGCTCCACTAAAAAAAAAAAAGGTTACAAATCATAGGAGGCTAGCTCCTTGGTATAATTCAAATATACGAACACTTAAACAAACATCAAGATGGATGGAGAGGAAGTGGTACTCCTCCAAATCAGCTGAATCCCAGAGAGCCTGGAAAGACATTCTATTGGCATACAAAAAGGCCCTTCGTGAAGCCAGAACTGCCTATTATTCAACATTAATAGAGAAAAACAAGAACAACCCACGTTTTCTCTTTAACACTGTAGCCAGGCTGACCAAGAGTCACAGCTCTGTTGAGCCTTGTATTCCTGCAGCTCTTAGTAGTGAAGACTTCATGAGTTTCTTCACCAATAAAATCATTAGAAACATTAGAGAAAAAATCAATAAAGATCTTCCCAGAATAGCCGATATAGTGCCATCTCTACAAATCTCTTTTAATCCTACTCCATCTCTGGACAGGTTCCTGCCCATAGACCTCCCCGAGCTGACCTCCAGCATTAACAAATCTAACCCCACTACATGTCTCTTAGACCCCATCCCAACTAAGCTCCTCAAGGACGTCTTTCCCTTGTTTGGGGTTTCCTTCTTAGATCAGATCAACTTATCCTTAACAACAGGTTATGTACCACAGGCGTTTAAAACCGCTGTCATTAGACCTTTACTTAAAAAACCTTCACTTGACCCAGACATCTTAGCAAACTATAGGCCGATATCCAACCTCCTGTTTTTATCTAAAATACTTGAAAGAGTGGTTGCAAATCAGTTAATTGATCACCTAGTCACATCACAGGTACAGTCTCTTTGAGATGTTTCAGTCTGGTTTCAGAGCCCATCACAGCACAGAAACAGCACTGGTTAAAGTCACAAATGACCTCCTCATGGCATCAGACCGCGGGCTTGTCTCCATACTTGTTTTACTAGATCTCAGTGCTGCTTTCGACACTGTAGATCACAGCATTTTATTAAACAGATTAGAACATGAGACTAGGATCACAGGGACTGCGCTACGCTGGTTCAAATCATATTTAACAGATAGATTTCACTTTGCTCAAGTTAATAATGTTTCCTCTTCATATATAAGGATTAACCTCGGTGTTCCACAGGGTTCAGTGCTCGGGCTGATCCTGTTCACCTTATACATGCTCCCTCTATGAAATACTATTCAGAAACATGGCACAAACTTTCATTGTTATGCTGATGACACTCAGCTGTACTTATCCTTAAAGCCTGAAGAAACAGAGCCGTTAGCCAGACTCCAGGCATGTCTTAAGGACATAAAGGACTGGATGAGCTCCAATTTTTTATTATTAAACTCAGACAAAACTGAGATCATTGTTCTAGGCCCCAAACACCTTAGAACTAGAATAGCTGATAATATTGTCTCTCTAGATGACATTACGTTGGCCCCCAGTACGACTGCGAGGAACCTCGGCGTTATCTTCGATCAGGACATGTCATTTATCCATCACATTAAACAGACCTCTAAAACCGCCTTCCTTCACCTGCGTAATATTGCTAAGATTAGGAGCGTCCTCTCTCAGAGTCATGCTGAAAAACTTGTCCATGCTTTCGTTACTTCTAGGCTGGACTACTGCAACTCACTATTGTCAGGATGTCCAAATTACTCTGTTAATAGCCTGCAGCTGATCCAGAATGCAGCAGCTAGAGTTTTAACAGGAATCAGTAAAAAGGATCATATCTCCCCCATCTTAGCTTCTCTTCACTGGCTTCCGGTAAAATTCAGAATAGACTTTAAAATTCTAATCCTACTTACATATAAGGCCCTAAATGGACTAGCCCCATCATACCTACAGGATCCAATAGTCCCATATACTCCCAATAGATCACTCAGATCACAGAGTGCAGGTTTACTTGCAGTTCCCAGAATTCATAAAAGTAGAACGGGAAGACGAGCCTTTAGCTATCAGGCACACCTGCTGTGGAACCAGTTGCCAATCTGGGTTCGACAGGCAGACACCACCTCCACTTTTAAGACTAAACTTAAAACCTTTCTGTTTAGTAAAGCATATAGTTAGCACCAAATAAAGTGTGTAGGGCTGGTAGGCATAGTTACACTCACCTCATGATATATAGCCACAGGTAGAATAGGTCTGACTAACTGTTAATCTTTAAATCTCTATCATAGCTAAGCTGCTATAGGCCTATGCTGCCGGGGGACACAAACATGATCCACCAAGCAGTTTCCCCTCCTCCTTTTCCTCTTCTATCCTCTTCCCTCGTCAGATTAACATACAGTTCATTATTTTATGTCACTAACTGTGTGTCCAGTTCTCCTCGTAGTCTTGTGTCTCTCCCTCCCTTTCTCTCTCTCTCTCTCTGTATCTTTCTGCAGGTATCTCTCCATCCAGATCTTCAAGTTGAACTGTAGCCGGCTCCATGATCAACCCAATGTCTACTGTTGACATCTGCCTGTCATTTTTCTGTGCACCGACTATCGGCGGGGTGGTTCTCCCTACGGGCCAAAATTGAACTGATAGGATAGTGATTTTCAACAGCACATAAAAAATACATGAATGTTACAGCAGTTTATTATAATTTCAGTCTTGTGAAATGTTAAAATCATATTGAGGTGGTAGCAAAAGTGAAACTAAACAGTTGAGATTTTGTTTTACTTTACTTTGTCTTTTTAGTAATGTCATTCTCATGTTGTTAACTGCTTTCCTGCCTGTACAACATCCATTGCACGTCTGCCTGTCCTGAGTGAGGGATCCCTCCTCTGTTGCTCACCCTGAGGTTTCTTCCATTTTTTCCTGTTAAAGGTTTTTCTGGGAGTTTTTCCTTAGTCGATGTGAGGGTCGCAGGGCAGAGGATGTTGCTGATGTTATGTTAAGCCCTTGACTTGACTTGAGATCCAGAGTCCTGCAGTAGTGGAGCAAACCAATTGTAACTGCACACTTGAGGGTTTGGGAGCTTTGTTGCTCATCTTCCCTTTTGCTGTCATCCACTGCTGTCTTACTCTGCACAGGTGTTAAGAGCAGTGATAACGCAGGCCAGCCTGTTGTCACAAATTTCTCGGCGCTGGATTCTACCTGATAGATTTTTCCCCATGTGATTTACTCTTAGACTTTGCCCCAAGAGCATTCCAGGGAGGACTGATACTGGAAGATTTGCTACCCGGCACACAGCCCTTTTGTTTCGTGGGAGCTGTGTCACAGATAATTAGCTGTGTGTTAGCATTCTCCTGTCTGCTGTTTTGAGTCAGTGGCAAAGTGCTGTTATTTCCACAGTCCATTCACCTCTGCATTTATTTCCAAACGTTTAATTTTTGTCTGCAGTACTGCTATCTTTTGGAGAAGTCTGTAGTAGTTATCTGTGGAAAAAGGAGGCATCTTGCTGCCAGTTAGCTTAGCTGAGCTGAGTCACTGTAGTGCAGGCTTGTGCTTGTGATAGGCCACAGTCATGAGGCAAAAGAGTCCAAATAATATTGTTAGCCTTCAGACACCTTCACAAATTACATTCCCATTGAAAAGTCTGCACAAGCCTGACTTTTAACGAGCATGAGCATCAATATTGTTGAGTTTCTCCTGCAACACAGCAATATATCTGTTACAGAGACTTACAGGGACTATTGTAGGTTACAATAAAATAAATAACTTAAACTGCAAGCAGTTATGACCCCCCCATGCACGCGACTCGGTCCCTGCGCTCCTCAGAAACCCATGGCCGTGGGCCCCGACAGATGCCTGGCTCGGGGCAATCGTAGGGATGTGGGCTGTCATCTGACCTGTATTCGCTGTAGTGGGAAGCGCGTCAGTAGTGTGAAAGGCTGAACGTGTGGCGATTTTGATTTATTCTCATAAATCCCGCCTACTTTGATCATTACTTACTGGCATCATCAGAATCAGAATCAGAATTCCTTTATTAATCCCTGGAGGGAAATTCTTGTTTCTACAGACAATTGCACATGCAGTATTCCCGACCAAGAAAGGAGAAAAGTGCAGAGTATAAAAATAGGATAAACAAAAAACTAAAATCTCAAGTACAGGTATTTACAAAAACTGTATTCAAATTTTTTAAGAAAATTTAAAAATACAGGTATGTACAATGTGTAAAAGAGCCAATATGTACATTGTATATACAAGTGAGTGTGTCCGTCACAGTGCTGAGTTTAACAGTTTGATGGCGACGGGCAGGAATGATTTCCTGTGTCGCTCTGTGGTGCATCATGGGAGTATGAGTCTGTTGCTGAACGAGCTCCTGTAGCCGATCAGCACATCGTGGAGAGGGTGAGAGGGAAAGTCTAGTATCGTCCTTATTTTGGACAACATCCTCCTCTCAGACACCACTGTCAGAGAGTCCAGTTCCTCTCCCACAACATGGCTGGCCTTCTTGATGATTCTGTTGAGTCTGTTAGTGTCCCTCACCCTCAGGCAGCTGCCCCAGCAGGCAACGGCATATGTGATGGCACTGGACACCACCGACTCATAGAACATCCTCAGCATCGTCCTGCAGATGTTGAAGGACCTCAGCCGCCTCAGAAAGTAGAGGCGGCTCTGGCCCTTTCTGTAGACCATGTCCACGTTCTTGCACCAGTCCAGTTTGTGGTCTAAGTACACCCCCAGGTATTTGTATTCCTCCACCACCTCCACAGTGTCCCCTTTGATGTTGATAGGGGTCACTGGAGCCTTAGTCCTCCACAGGTCCACCACCAGTTCCTTGGTCTTTGCCACATTGAGCTGTAGGTGGTTTTTCCCGCTCCATGTGACAAAGTTGTCCACTACCGTCCTGTACTGTCTCTCATCCCCCCCAGTAATACACCCAACCACTGCAGAGTCATCAGAAAATTTCTGAAGATGGCAGGACTCTGTGCAGTGCGTAAAGTCTGTGGTGTAGATCGTGAAGAGGAAGGGAGAGAGGACGGTCCCCTGTGGAGCCCCGGTGTTGTTGATCACTTCATCTGACAGGCAGCACTTCAGGCGTACGTACTGCGGTCTGCCCGTCAGATAGTCTGCGATCCAGGACACCAGTGGGGCATCCACCTGCATCGCTGTCAGCTTCTCAGCCAACAGAGCCGGCCTGATGGTGTCAAACGCACTTGAGAAATCGAAGAACGTGATTCTCACAGTGCTTGCCGGCTTGTCCAGGTGAGTGTAGACTCTGTTCAGCAGGTAGATGATGGCGTCGTCCACTCCAAGGCGGGGCTGGTAGGCGAACTGAAGGGGATCCTGAAGTGGTTGGACCATGGGCCGGAGCTGTTCCAGGACGAGTCTTTCCAGGGTCTTCATGATGTGTGACGTCAGGGCCACAGGCCTGTAGTCCTTGGGGTCGTTGGGACGCGGCGTCTCCGGGACAGGAACGAGGCATGACGTCTTCCACACCACGGGGACCCTCTGAAGACTCAGACTCAGGTTGAAGACATGATGGAGTACTCCGCTTAGCTGGGGGGCACAGGCTTTCAGGACCCTGGGGCTCACACCATCTGGGCCTGCAGCTTTGCCTGCACGGACTCTCTGCAGCTGTCTTCTCACCTGATCAGCTGTGAAGGTCATCGTTGGGGTGATGGGTGGGGGAGGAGTGCTTGTGGTACCCAGGTGAGAGTGCTCCACCCAGGCTTCTGGGGACGAGGTGTGAGCGAGGCCATCCAGATGGAATGTGGGGGGAGGGAGAGAGGCTGGAGTGGCCGGTTGCTGCAACCGTACTGCTGAGGAGTCGTTTGAAGCGTGAATTGGGGTCCCAGTGTCGAATCTGTTAAAAAACTGATTCAGCTCATTCACCCGTTCCACACCACCATCAACTCCTCCGCTGTTTGGCCCGTAACCTGTGATGGTCCTCATGCCACTCCACACCTCTCTCGTGTTGTTCTGCTGGAGTTTCCACTCCAGCTTCCTCCAGTACCTCTCCTTTGCCTCCCTGATCTTTATTCTCAGGGTGCGCTGAATAGCTCTCACCTCCTCCCTATTGCCTGCTCTGAAAGCCCTCTTCTTGTTGTTGAGGATGGCTTTGATGTCCTTGGTTACCCACGGCTTGTTGTTGGGGTAACACTTTACCGTTGTGGTTGGGACAATGGTGTACACACAGAAGTTTATGTAGGCAGTGATGCACTCAGTGAGCCCATCAATGTCCTCGCCGTGGGGCTCACAGAGTGCCTGCCAGTCTGTCACCTCAAAACAGCCCTGGAGTGTCTCATTCGCCTCATCTGTCCATCTCCTCACAGTCCTTGAAGTTGCGGGCAGACGCTTTACGAGAGGCACATAGCAGGGGGAGAGGTGGATCAGGTTGTGATCTGACTTGCCTAGTGGGGGGAGAGGGGAAGAGGTGTAACAATCCTTTGCAGGACAGTTCACAAACTGAGTGAAAGTGGGGAGTGTTTTGTCCAGGTTAGTATGGTTGAAATCACCCGAGATTGCAATGAATGCACTCGGGTGCTGAGTCTGTATCCGGGCTATTGCAGAGTGAATAGTGTCACATGTCCTGCTGGGGTTTGCAGAGGGGGGAACATAAACAGTTACCATGACAACATGTGAAAACTCCCTGGGCAAGTAATATGGATGTAGTCCAACGGCACACAGTTCCACATCCGGACTGCAGATGCGCTCCTTCACCGTGATGTGAGCTGGATTACACCACCGGTTGTTGACGAGCACGGCAAGCCCCCCCCCCTTTGTGCTTACCGCTGGTAGCGCAGTCTCTGTCCGCACGGACCGTATGGAAGCCCGTTACTGTCACATTGTCGTCGGGTATGTCCTGGTGCAGCCATGTCTCTGTAAAGCACATCAAACTGCACTCCCGGTATTCCCTCTGACTCTGCGACAGTGCCGTCAGTTCGTCCATCTTATTCCCGAGTGACCTCACATTTCCCATGAGGATAGAGGGGAGACACGGCTTAAACTTCCTAGTCATAAGCCTCCGCTGTTTCAAAGCTTCCCTCTTCCTCCGTAACTTTTTATTTCCCCTGCATCCCCTGTGAGTTTTAATCCAGCATTCAGCAGGGATTTCTCTCGGTGTTTTCCCTGGAGCGGTGGACGGCTTCAGGTCCATCAGCTGATCCCGAGTGTAAACAATGCGGGCAGCGAGGAGTTGCATCGCCGCTCCGAAAAGTGTAGTTCAGCGACGAACAAAAACACCAAAAAGACCCACAACTTTCCTGGTGTGTGGTAGATAGAAGACAGTGTAGTCCAGAGTAAAAAAGAAAGTAAAGGAGTCGCGAATAATAATAAAATAGTAGAAAAACAGTGAGAAAGATCAGGAGCGTCTGTAACAGGCTGCACACGTATCGACACATGCGCACTGACATCATTACTGGCTTCAGGAATGACCCCACGCTCACCGAATTTTGTAAGAGTCTGATCAACTTCATGTTTGTAGGTTTACAGCACCCCCTATGGGCCGATTTGTACCAAATTTGGCACAGAGCCCCTGAGTGACCTCCAAAACAAGTGGATTAAGTTTGAAGCTAAAAGTGTTTGGCCAAAATATGAAACAATATGTGTTTTTTTAGCTAGCAGAAAAGATTGTTTGGTTGTAACTTGCTCAGTTTTTGTAGTGCCAAGATTCTTTTGATAACTTTTGATCAGACATATCGGGAGATATGTGCAAAGTTTCATGCCGATCACGCTTAAAATGTAGAAGGAGTTAGGTTTTTGATATGTGGCAACTTAGCAAAGGAAACATTTTCAATTCAATTCAATTCAGTTTATTTATATAGCGCCAATTCACAACAAAAGTTATCTCATGACACTTTCCAATTTGAGCAGGTCTAGACCAAACTCTTTAATTAAATTGTAAAATAGAGAGAGCCCAACATTCCCCCTTGAGCAAGCACTTGGCGACAGTGGCGAGGAAAAACTGCCTTTTAGAAGGCAGAAACCTCGGAGCAGACCCCGGCTCAAGATGGGCGGCCATCTGCCTTGACCGGTTGGGTTGAGAGAGAGGGAGAGCGAGAGAGAGAGCAAGGGAGAGAGGCAGAGGGGGTGGGGTGTGAGAGAAGGAGCACACAAGCAGAGATGTATAGCAGCAGTAATAATACCAGAAGTATCGGAAATGTAGATAATGATAATGACAATGAAGTATACAGAAGGTATTATGGTGATTTTGATAACAATGGTAGTTACAATAATGGTAGTAGCTGTACTGAGTCTTAACAGATTTAAATCAGATTATGACTAAACAATAGTAATCGCAGTAGGTTTTGAGCAGGACGACAGCAGGACTGCAGCAGGAGGTCCAGTCATGATCGCTAGAAATCTGCGGGACAAGAAAGCACAAGGACTCCAGGGAAGAAGTTGAGTTAGTAATATCCATTAATGGGACATGAATGTGTGCAGAAGGAGAGGGAGAGGAAGAAAGAGCTCAGTGCGTCATGGGAGGGCCAGTCTAAGCCTATAGCAGCTTAACTAGGGGCTGGCCTAGGCCAGCCCTAACTATAAGCTTTATCAAAGAGGAAAGTTTTTAGTCTACTCTTAAATATAGAGAAGGTGTCCGCCTCCCGGACCGAAACCGGAAGATGGTTCCATAGTAGAGGAGCTTGATAACTAAAGGATCTGGTTCCCAATCTACTTTTGAGGACTCGAGGAACCACAAGTAGCCCTGCATTTTGGGAACGCAAAGTTCTGGTGGGATAATAGGGTACTATTAACTCTTTAAGATAGGATGGTGCCTGACCGTTCAGAGCTTTATAAGTGAGGAGGAGAATTTTAAAATCTATCCTGAATTTTACAGGTAGCCAATGTAGAGAAGCCAGAACAGGAGAAATATGGTCTCTCATGCTGGTTCTTGTCAGTAGTCGTGCTGCAGCGTTCTGGATTAGCTGGAGAGTCTTTATGGATTTATTGGGGCAGCCTGATAGAAGGGAGTTACAGTAATCCAGTCTAGAGGTAATGAATGCATGGACTAATGTTTCTGCATCTTTCTGACTGAGGATGTGCCTAATCTTTGCGATATTACGGAGGTGAAAGAATGCAGTCTTTGAAATATTTGCTATGTGCGAGTTAAAGGACATGTCCTGGTCAAAGATAAATCCTAAATTTCTTACAGTGGAGCTTGAGGCCACGGCTAAGCCATCTGGCAATGCAATATCACTGCATAATTTGTTTCTAAGGTGTTTGGGGCCCAGAACAATAACTTCAGTTTTGTCCGAATTTAGAAGTAGGAAGTTGCTGGTCATCCAGGTTTTTATGTCTTTAAGACATGCCTGAAGCTTGACTAGCTGATTTGTTTCATCTGGTTTCATTGATAAGTACAATTGTGTGTCATCCGCATAACAATGAAAATGTATGGAGTGTTTCCTAATAATATCACCAATGGGGAGCATATACAGGCTGAATAATATTGGCCCAAGGACAGAACCTTGGGGAACTCCATGACTAACCTTTGTGAGTGTGGATGATGTATCATTAACATGAACAAATTTAAATCGATCTGATAAATAAGACTGAAACCAGCTTAATGCAGTTCCTTTGATGCCAATTAGGTGTTCCAATCTGTGCAGTAATATAGAGTGGTCAATGGTGTTAAATGCAGCACTAAGGTCTAACAGTACAAGGACAGAGATAAGTCCCTTGTCTGATGCCAGGAGGAGGTCATTTGTGACTTTGACCAATGCTGTTTCTGTGCTATGATGAGCTCTAAAGCCAGATTGAAAAGTTTCAAATAAGTTATTATTTTGAAGAAAGTCATATAACTGATTGGCGACTGTTCTTTCAAGGATCTTGGAAAGAAATGGAAGGTTAGATATTGGTCTATAGTTGCTTAAAACCTCTGGATCAACTGTGTGTTTTTTAAGGAGAGGTTTGACTACAGCTATTTTAAAGGACTGGGGTACATAGCCTGTTATCAGGGACAGATTGATCATGTCTAATAGACAGGTGTTAAGTAAGGGTAAAGCTTCTTTGAGAAGGTTGGTAGGGATGGGGTCTAAGAGGCATGTTGTTGGCTTGGATGAATATACGAGTGAGTATAGCTGATGGGGATCAATAGGTGAAAAGCAGTCAAGATGATTATCTGTTTCTACTGTTGGTTCTAAGACACTAGTGTTTGATGTTACATCAGGATCAGCTGAGGTCAGTAGGTGTTGAATTTTGTCTCTAATGTTTAAGATCTTAAAAAAGGTTATAAAGTCATTGCTGCTAAGGGTCACAGGGATACAAGGCTCGATAGCACTATGGCTCTCTGTCAGCCTGGCTACAGTGCTGAAGAGAAACCTGGGATTAGTAGGCTGCTCTGGCAGTCTGTAGGGCCTTCCTATATAATCTAAGACTGTCTTGCCAGATTGAGCGAGATTCAATAAGTTTGAAGGAACACCATTTCCTCTCAAGTTTTTGCACATTTTACTTTAATTTGCGAACCTCTGTATTATACCAGGGTGCAAGTTTCTTTTGCTTTATGAGTTTCTTTTTTAGCAGAGCAACAGAGTCTAAAGTCGTCCTTAGTAAACTTGCAGCACTGTCCACGAAATGGTCGATTTGAGAGGGATTATTGTATTGTTCACTCGTATGGGGACATGATACTGAAGTTTATGACAATAGAACTGCTTCTTTAAATTTAGCCACAGCACTATCAGACAGGTATCTAGTGTAGGAGTTTTTTCTTGGTGGTATGAAGTCAAATAGTATAAACTCAAAAGTTATTAAACAGTGGTCAGACAGAAGAGGATTTTGTTCAGAGACAGTTACATGTTCTACATCTATACCATACGTCAGAACAAGGTCAAGAGTGTGATTGAAGCAATGAGTGGGTTCATGTACACACTGACAGAAGCCGATTGAATCTAAGAGAGAGATAAATGCTGCGCGAAGGCTATCATTACTATCGTCCACGTGGATGTTGAAATCACCGATAATAATAACTTCACCAGACTCGATAGGAACTCTGGAAATTCCAGTAAAAATTCAGAGTATGGGCCAGGAGCGCGGTACACTACAACAATAAAAATTGGTTGTATTGTATGCATGCAGCAGAAGTGGGTTGGGCCTATGTTAGAAAATACAGCATTATTCAGGGAATACAGGGATATATTATTTATGAATGTATCATTTAAAATGCTGAAGTTACAGGCAAAAACGTGTTTTCATCCCTTATAGCGCCACCTAGTGGGGTACACGCATTTTGACATACTGGATGCAATACACGATCAGCTTTTAGTCTGAATATTTACTAAAAACCTGAATAACAGTGCCACCTGGTGGTCATTTCCATGTAGAGAAGTTGGCTCTTTACAAGTTGGGTCCAAGAAGAAGTTGGCAAATTGGACGCAATACACAATCATGGACGTAATCGAACGTAAACGGTAAATTGGATTTCACACCCACTTTATTGGTACAGAAATGTAAAAAGACCCCACATATACCTCCAAAACCCTTTCCCTAACCCTAACCCTACCCTAACCCTAACCCTAACCCTATTAGCTTATACTTAGTCCCCTTTTAATCTCATTTTTTATTATTTTTTAGTTTTTTAACTTTAACCTCATTGGACTACAAACATCAAAAGGGCTGACGGCCACCATTTTGTTTGTGATCCGTCTTCCTCCTTCCTCCATTTTGTTTGTTTGAACAGGTTTCTCTCCTCCATAAAGAAAAAGTTTTTTTGGGGGGGATTCAAAGCCGGTTCCCCTGTGTGGCGGGTCGACTGCTTTGCCCCTCAGCCACCGTTTTTCTTTTCTGAAGTAAGATCCACATGGGTACTACTCACAAAAACAATTTTTTCTAATTTTTTTTAAATAAAATTAATAAATGAAGATTTACACTGTTTTACTTGGTCTGTTTAACTTTTCTTAATTAATACATCATTCAGGTCCTTCATCTCCCTCATTTATTTATTCTTTGCACTTCAGTCACTAACTTTTTATAATTCAGGATCTCATAACTTGTCGGTAGGCCAGTGCCCTTAAGGTCTATATTTGACTTCACAAACCCCAACCCTAACCTAGCCAGTGCCACCGACCTATAGTTCTTATCTTCAGTCTCCATAATAACTTTTCATACATTTACATAGTTTTTTTCTTCTTTTCAAAGTACCACCATTGTGCACAAAACTGTTAATGAAAAGTGGAAATTGTTGGGACTGAGTTTTGAACTCAGTCCATCCACACCAGGCTCCTCAGCACTACAAGGTGTGCTATCACATTAGTGATAAACAATACTGTTGATATCACCATGAGAGCTTGATCTGGTTCCTTGAGAAGATTTTTTTGTTTTTTTGTTTCTCTTCCTAGGAACCAATTAGAAAGGATCACTCACTTTCCCTCCCAAAATTTGAATTTTCCCTCCAATTTTGGACCTATGAGCCAAGACATTCCAGGCTCTGGTGCAGTGATTGGTCGGGACTGGCCTCAGGGGTGGGCCCAATTTCCCCTACCCATTAAGTCTATATATACACCCAGGCTGTCCATTTGTTCTCCTTATCCTCTGATGAAGCAATAGTTTTTGCGAAACGTCAGGAGTTTTTTAGCTTTTGTGCACTTTCTTTGTTCTTTCTTTTATTAAAATTATACCCTGGAAAGCCCTCATCACCGGCTTTTATGGGTCTTTTTTAATGGTTTTAACATCTTAATAAAATTGAGTTTTTAATCATCGGAAGTGGCTGCTGCCATTTGATTTACCTTGACAAACAACGACCCCGACTCGTCTTCATCTGCCGAGAAGCGTGTCCCTTTTGCTCCCCTCAACAGACACAATCATTGTCTGGACCTCAACATCACGGCTAGGAGACCAGGACCAAGACACAACTACTGTCGGCAACTAGCTCATATCCAACAAACAACCGGGAAGAAGACTGAGACCAGAACTAAAGGTGTATCAAGGTAAGCGCCCTTCCGGCTGATTAACTTTACAACTCTTTTTTTATTGTATTTGAACTTGATTGTGCAGAAGAGCTAACTAAATGAATGGACAGCCTACACACCGAACACACACACACACAATTACACACCTGCACCGTTAATGTCCCTCACCACACATAATACTTATAGTTCCACTAATGCTCGCCGCACACGATCCAAATCTTCGCACATGCCGCTTCGAGTCCCTATTAATCGTCCCTCACCTATTCACTGGCAATCTCCCAATCTCTCTGAACCACCCTCTTTAGAAACACGGAATCGTAGTAAGCAGTACTTTAAATTGATTCAGGCTACTCATCACAAACGCATAGTAGACAATGCCATCACCACTAACCAGTTTCCTCCCGGCATGCTACGACAAGTTAACAGACTCACCCAGTTCATTAAACCGGCAACCCCCACATCCGACACACGAGCAAAAATTGTAGACAATACAACCTCTTGGATGCTAAATAACATGACTATTCTACAAGAACACTATTCCGACATCATCACAACTTTTAATCAAACTCCAAAGAATCCAATAGCCCTGCAAATAGCTGTTGGATGGGCGAAAAAACGGTATACGCACAGACTTACAGTAGAGACCATCCATACTGTAGAACAGACACTGGGTGTTTTCCTACAGGACTCATCTCCCAGCACTCAGGGCGCTCCTCATCCTAAGCCCTCTCTTCCTGCTTCCCATGCAACTGTACATTCCCTTTTTCCCATCCCAGAAGAAGGAGAGGATAATGATTTTCCTCCTCTACCTAAATCTGAGGCACCTTACAAACTCTCATTGTATTTAGGGCCTCGTCGTTCTTTAACAGAAGAAATAGCTGATCATGGCCCTGTACCTTCTGAGAACTCCCAGAATCCACCTGCTTTTGCAAGAAACCAGCCTTTACTGGAGCCCTCTTCTGAGGCCACGCCCACCCCCAGCCAGACACCACGAGTGAGGGTTCAGGTTGAAACATCCAAACCCTCTTTTAGCCCAAGCCCCCCTCAAACTGTGGAAAGTAAAAAGACTGGCAGTAACTCTTTGGGTAAATCTGCCCGTGGAGCAAAGGAAGACACTGATTCTTCTAAACCTTTGCTACCCTCGTATCCGCTTTATACTCAGACGACTACAGTCAGCAAACCCAACTATGCAACTAAGGCTGTGGTGCCCTCTCGCTCTACAGCCCACCCTCGCGATGAGGTGCTGGCCCTTCATCCACCCCTCTCAGCTTCGTCCCCTCTGCCCCAGAGAACGACCAAACTTAAAAGGTCCAGTCTTAAGATTGATAGCAATAAAGCACAACCTCCCCTACCAATGCTACAGCTTTCACCAGAGCTTCCCATTGTTGCTAGTAAGTACACCCAACAATCAGTACTTTCTCCCACCTTTACACAGGAATCCACCAAAGGCAATATACCTCCAAGTATGGTCACAGGCTCAAGTGACGCTGGACCCAAACAATCACTTGTCATGAAGAAGGTTGGAGTTCAAGTCCATGTCCGACCACAGGTAAATCCTCCGGCCTCCACAGACTTTGAGTCTGTTTCTCTCACGACCACTTACACCAGATCCAATGTGGCTGTCATTACAGAAGAATTAATATCATCGGTGCTCTCTCCTACAGATCCTAGTGGTGGAGGTATTGACCTGGCAGGCCAGCTGGCCTCTGCTAATTCCATTCCTGTTGAAAATAATTGTATCCCCAATAAAACATCGGAGGAGGGCACTCCTAACATGATGAGTGGGACTCTAAGGGTCAATATGGCCGCTCAGAGAGACCAGTCTGAGCCCTCCTTTCAGAATGGTGAGGAGGCTGGCCTGCCCGGTCCTCTTGATCCACCACCCAAGAATTCAGATCCATTGATTGCCACTACCACCCCTACGTCTACTGTAGTCCCCCTCACTCCTAGTTGTATTATACAACATACTGCCCCTGTCAATGCTCGCTTCAGGCCCACTTACCATATTGCTCGACCTCACCGAAGAATGATTGACTGGCAATTTAAACCCAGAAAACCCATTCTCATTCTGGGCGACTCCAACATTAACAGGATTCCTCCTCATCATAATCCACAGATACAGTTAGACAGTTATCCAGGGGCGACTTTCTACCATTTCGGCAAGATCTGCGAGAAAACCCCAGTTAGCCCCTCAACAAAAATCCTCATTCTTTCAATAGGAATAAATAACAGGGATCAGGACCCCAAACAAACTTCCATTAAACAACTCAGAGCTCTCCATAAACAGGCACGTAGCACTTTCCCCAATGCAGCGATTTATTTTCCAATAATGAACTTTTCCCCACAGCTCACTGACATTCAGAAGTCTAATCTGAAACTCATCAATAACACCATTGCAACCCATTTCTTGTTCTTGGCAGAGATTCCCCATGATACGTTTCAAACTGAGCATGATAATATTCATTGGACTTCTACCACAGCGCAACAAATTTTCCAATACTGGTGTGAACAACTAAATTTACCCCTGGATTAGACCCTAACCCGGCCATCCAGAACAAAACTTCCCCCTATCATTCCATTATCAATAATACTAGCACAACTTCAATTTCGATGAATCCATCTCCACTGGTGAACCATAACCCCTCCATTGCAGATCGGACTAGGTTACAGCTAGATACAGACTCAAATATCTTAAATTTATCCTCTTTACTCGTACTCTCTCCCCCTCATAAAACGTCAAAGTTATCTGTGTCCATGATGTCAGAGACTTCAGAGCGATCTGTGGAAATGTATTTGACTGTGATTTAACTTCAATGTTATTTGTGATGATGATGTCAGAGACTTCAAAGCGATCTGTGAAAATGTCTTTGTTGTTTTACTTCAATTGTTCTTGTGATGATGATCTCAGACACTTCACAGCCGTCTGTGAAAATGTCGTTGACTGTTGTTGAACTTCAATGGTACTTGTGATGATGATGTCAGAGACTTCAAAGCCATCTGTGAAAATGTTGTTGACTGTTGTTTAACTTCAATGGTACTTGTGATGTTGATCTCAAACACATCAAAGCAATCTGTGAAAATGTTGTTGACTGTAGTTGAACTTCAATGGTACTTGTGATGATAATGTCAGACACTTCAAAGCCATGTGTGAAAATGTCTTTGGATGTCAAGAACATCCAAGATATGGGTGAATATGAAGTCAGAGACTTCAGTTCCATCTGTGAAAAAGTCGTTGTCATAAAACGTCAAAGTCATCGGTATCCACGATGTCAGAGACTTCAAAGCCATGTGCGAAAATGCATTTGACTGTTGTTTAACTTGAATGTTTTTGTGATGATGATGTCAGAGACTTCAAAGCCATATGTGAAAATGTCTTTGTTGTTTTACTTCAATTATTCTTGTGATGATGATCTCAGACACTTCAAAGCCATCTGTGAAAATGTTGTTGACTGTTGTTTAAGTTCAGTGGGACTTGTGATGTTGATCTCAAACACATCAAAGCCATCTGTGAAAATGTTTTTGGATGTAAAGTACATCCACGTTATGGGTGACTATGAAATCTGAGACTTCACTTCCATCTATGAAAAAGTCGTCGTCATAAAACGTCAAAGTTATCGGTGTCCATGATGTCAGAGACTTCAAAGCCATGTGTGAAAATGTATTTGACTGTTATTTAATTTGAATGTTTTTGTGATGATGATGTCAGAGACTTCAAAGCAATCTGTGAAAATGTCTTTGGATGTAAAGAACATCCAAGATATGGGTGAATATGAAGTCAGAGACTTCAGTTCCATCTGTGAAAAAGTCGTTGTCATAAAACGTCAAAGTCATCGGTATCCACGATGTCAGAGACTTCAAAGCCATGTGCGAAAATGTAATTGACTGTTATTTAACTTGAATGTTTTTTGTGATGATGATGTCAGAGACTTCAAAGCCATCTGTGAAAATGTCTTTGTTGTTTTACTTCAATTGTTCTTCTGATGATGATCTCAGACACTTCAAAGCCGTCTGTGAAAATGTCGTTGACTGTTGTTGAACTTCAATGGTACTTGTGATGATGAACTCAGACACTTCAAAGCCATCTGTGAAAATGTCTTTTCTGTTATAGACCATCCAAGTCGTAAGTGACTATGACGTCGGAAACTTCAAAGCCATCTGTGAGAATGTCCTTGACTGGTATAGAAATTCAATGTTATTGGTGATGATGATGTCAGAGACTTCAATGCAATCTGTGACAATGTCTTAGACTGTCATAGAAATTCAAACTTATTCGTAATGGTGATGTCAGAGACTTCAATGCAATCTGTGAAAATGTCTTTGGATGTCAAGAACATCCAAGATATGGGTGAATATGAAGTCAGAGACTTCAGTTCCATCTGTGAAAAAGTCGTTGTCATAAAACGTCAAAGTCACCGGTATCCACGATGTCAGAGGCTTCAAAGCCATGTGTGAAAATCTAATTGACTGTTATTTAACTTGAATGTTTTTTGTGATGATGATGTCAGAGACTTCAAAGCCATCTATGAAAATGTCTTTGTTGTTTTACTTCAATTGTTCTTGTGATGATGATCTCAGACACTTCAAAGCCGTCTGTGAAAATGTTGTTGACTGTTGTTTAAGTTCAGTGGGACTTGTGATGATGATGTCAAACACATCAAGGCCATCTGTGAAAATGTTGTTGACTGTTGTTTAACTTCAATGGTACTTGTGATGTTGATCTCAAACACATCAAAGCAATCTGTGAAAATGTTGTTGACTGTAGTTGAACTTCAATGGTACTTGTGATGATGATGTCAGACACTTCAAAGCCATCTGTGAAAATGTCTTTGGATGTAAAGAACATCCAAGATATGGGTGAATATGAAGTCAGAGACTTCAGTTCCATCTGTGAAAAAGTCGTTGTCGTAAAACGTCAAAGTCATCGGTATCCACGATGTCAGAGACTTCAAAGCCATGTGCGAAAATGTAATTGACTGTTATTTAATCAGAATCAGAATTCCTTTATTTATCCCTGGAGGGAAATTCTTGTTTATACAGACATTGCACATGCAGTATTCCCGACCAAGAAAGGATCCGGGCTATTGCAGAGTGAATAGTGTCACATGTCCTGCTGGGGTTTGCAGAGGGGGGAACATAAACAGTTACCATGACAACATGTGAAAACTCCCTGGGCAAGTAATATGGACGTAGTCCAACGGCACAAAGTTCCACATCCGGGCTGCAGATGCACTCCTTCACCGTGATGTGAGCTGGATTACACCACCGGTTGTTAACAAGCACGGCAAGCCCTCCCCCTTTGTGCTTACCGCTGGTAGCGCAGTCTCTGTCCGCACGGACCGTATGGAAGCCCGTTACCGTCACATTGTCGTCGGGTATGTCCTGGTGCAGCCATGTCTCCGTAAAGCACATCAAACTGCACTCCCGGTATTCCCTCTGACTCTGCGACAGTGCCGTCAGTTCGTCCATCTTATTCCCGAGTGACCTCACATTTCCCATGACTGATTTCCCATGATAACTTGAATGTTTTTTGTGATGATGATGTCAGAGACTTCAAAGCGATCTGTGAAAATGTCTTTGTTGTTTTACTTCAATTGTTCTTCTGATGATGATCTCAGACACTTCAAAGCCGTCTGTGAAAATGTCGTTGACTGTTGTTGAACTTCAATGGTACTTGTGATGTTGATCTCAAACACATCAAAGCAATCTGTGAAAATGTTGTTGACTGTAGTTGAACTTCAATGGTACTTGTGATGATGATGTCAGACACTTCAAAGCCATCTGTGAAAATGTTTTTGGATGTAAAGTACATCCACGTTATGGGTGACTATGAAATCTGAGACTTCACTTCCATCTATGAAAAAGTCGTCGTCATAAAACGTCAAAGTTATTGGTGTCCATGATGTCAGAGACTTCAAAGCCATGTGTGAAAATGTATTTGACTGTTATTTAATTTGAATGTTTTTGTGATGATGATGTCAGAGACTTCAAAGCAATCTGTGAAAATGTTGTTGACTGTAGTTGAACTTCAATGGTACTTGTGATGATGATGTCAGACACTTCAAAGCCATCTGTGAAAATGTCTTTGGATGTCAAGAACATCAAAGATATGGGTGAATAGGAAGTCAGAGACTTCAGTTCCATCTGTGAAAAAGTCGTTGTCATAAAACGTCAAAGTCATCGGTATCCATGATGTCAGAGTCTTCAAAGCCATGTGTGAAAATGCATTTGACTGTTGTTTAACTTGAATGTTTTTGTGATGATGATCTCAGACACTTCAAAGCCGTCTGTGAAAATGTCGTTGACTGTTGTTTAACTTCAATGGTACTTGTGATGATGAACTCAGACACTTCAAAGCCATCTGTGAAAATGTCTTTTCTGTTATAGACCATCCAAGTCGTAAGTGACTATGAAGTCGGAAACTTCAAAGCCATCTGTGAGAATGTCCTTGACTGGTATAGAAATTCAATGTTATTGGTGATGATGATGTCAGAGACTTCAATGCAATCTGTGACAATGTCTTAGACTGTCATAGAAATTCAAACTTATTCGTAATGGTGATGTCAGAGACTTCAATGCAATCTGTGAAAATGGCTTCGGATGTCAAGAACGTCCAAGTTATGGGTGACTATGAAGTCTGAGACTTCACTTCCATCTATGAAAAAGTCGTCGTCATAAAACGTCAAAGTTATCTGTGTCCATGATGTCAGAGACTTCAGAGCGATCTGTGAAATTGTATTTGACTGTGATTTAACTTCAATGTTATTTGTGATGATGATGTCAGAGACTCCAAAGCCATGTGTTAAAATGTCGTTGACTGTTATAGAAGGTTCAAGTTATGGGTGATGATGAAGTAAGAGACTTCAAAGCCATCTGTGAAAATGTCTTTGACTGTCATAGAAATTCAAACTCATTGGTAATGGTGATGTCAGAGACTTCAAAGCAATCTGTGAAAATGGCTTCAGATGTCAAGAACGTCCAAGTTATGAGTGACTATTAAGTAAGAGACTTCAGAACCATCTGTTAAAATGTCGTTGACTGTTATAGAACGTTCAAGTTATGGGTGACGATGAAGTCAGAGACTTCAAAGCCATGTGTGAAAATGCATTTGACTGTTGTTTAACTTGAATGTTTTTTGTGATGATGATGTCAGAGACTTCAAAGCGATCTGTGATTTTGTCTTTGTTGTTTTACTTCAATTGTTCTTGTGATGATGATCTCAGACACTTCAAAGCCGTCCGTGAAAATGTCGTTGACTGTTGTTGAACTTCAGTGGTACTTGTGATGATGATGTCAGACACTTCAAAGCCATCTGTGAAAATGTCTTTTCTGTTATAGACCATCCAAGTCGTAAGTGACTATGAAGTCGGAAACTTCAAAGCCATCTGTGAGAATGTCGTTGACTGTCATAGAAATTCAAACTTATTCGTAATGGTGATGTCAGAGACTTCAATGCAATCTGTGAAAATGTCTTTGGATGTCAAGAACATCCAAGATATGGGTGAATATGAAGTCAGAGACTTCAGTTCCATCTGTGAAAAAGTCGTCATAAAACGTCAAAGTCATCGGTATCCACGATGTCAGAGACTTCAAAGCCATGTGTGAAAATCTAATTGACTGTTATTTAACTTGAATGTTTTTTGTGATGATGATGTCAGAGACTTCAAAGCGATCTGTGAAAATGTCTTTGTTGTTTTACTTCAATTGTTTTTGTGATGATGATCTCAGACACTTCAAAGCCGTCTGTGAAAATGTCGTTGACTGTTGTTGAACTTCAATGGTACTTGTGATGATGATGTCAGAGACTTCAAAGCCGTCTGTGAAAATGTTGTTGACTGTTATTTAACTTGAATGGTACTGGTGATGTTGATCTCAAACACATCAAAGCAATCTGTGAAAATGTTGTTGACTGTAGTTGAACTTCAATGGTACTTGTGATGATGATGTCAGACACTTCAAAGCCATCTGTGAAAACGTCTTTGGATGTAAAGTACATCCACGTTATGGGTGAATATGAAGTCAGAGACTTCAGTTCCATCTGTGAAAAAGTCGTTGTCATAAAACGTCAAAGTCATCGGTATCCACGATGTCAGAGGCTTCAAAGCCATGTGTGAAAATCTAATTGACTGTTATTTAACTTGAATGTTTTTTGTGATGATGATGTCAGAGACTTCAAAGCCATCTGTGAAAATGTTGTTGACTGTTGTTTAACTTCAATGGTACTTGTGATGTTGATCTCAAACACATCAAAGCAATCTGTGAAAATGTTGTTGACTGTAGTTGAACTTCAATTGTACTTGTGATGATGATGTCAGACACTTCAATGCAATCTGTGAAAATGTCTTTGGATGTCAAGAACATCCAAGATATGGGTGAATATGAAGTCAGAGACTTCAGTTCCATCTGTGAAAAAGTTGTTGTCATAAAACATCAAAGTCATCGGTATCCACGATGTCAGAGACTTCAAAGCCATGTGTGAAAATCTAATTGACTGTTATTTAACTTGAATGTTTTTTGTGATGATGATGTCAGAGACTTCAAAGCCATCTGTGAAAATGTCTTTGTTGTTTTACTTCAATTGTTCTTCTGATGATGATCTCAGACACTTCAAAGCCGTCTGTGAAAATGTCGTTGACTGTTGTTGAACTTCAATGGTACTTGTGATGTTGATCTCAAACACATCAAAGCAATCTGTGAAAATGTTGTTGACTGTAGTTGAACTTCAATGGTACTTGTGATGATGATGTCAGACACTTCAAAGCCATCTGTGAAAATGTTTTTGGATGTAAAGTACATCCACGTTATGGGTGACTATGAAATCTGAGACTTCACTTCCATCTATGAAAAAGTCGTCGTCATAAAACGTCAAAGTTATTGGTGTCCATGATGTCAGAGACTTCAAAGCCATGTGTGAAAATGTATTTGACTGTTATTTAATTTGAATGTTTTTGTGATGATGATGTCAGAGACTTCAAAGCAATCTGTGAAAATGTTGTTGACTGTAGTTGAACTTCAATGGTACTTGTGATGATGATGTCAGACACTTCAAAGCCATCTGTGAAAATGTCTTTGGATGTCAAGAACATCAAAGATATGGGTGAATAGGAAGTCAGAGACTTCAGTTCCATCTGTGAAAAAGTCGTTGTCATAAAACGTCAAAGTCATCGGTATCCATGATGTCAGAGTCTTCAAAGCCATGTGTGAAAATGCATTTGACTGTTGTTTAACTTGAATGTTTTTGTGATGATGATCTCAGACACTTCAAAGCCGTCTGTGAAAATGTCGTTGACTGTTGTTTAACTTCAATGGTACTTGTGATGATGAACTCAGACACTTCAAAGCCATCTGTGAAAATGTCTTTTCTGTTATAGACCATCCAAGTCGTAAGTGACTATGAAGTCGGAAACTTCAAAGCCATCTGTGAGAATGTCCTTGACTGGTATAGAAATTCAATGTTATTGGTGATGATGATGTCAGAGACTTCAATGCAATCTGTGACAATGTCTTAGACTGTCATAGAAATTCAAACTTATTCGTAATGGTGATGTCAGAGACTTCAATGCAATCTGTGAAAATGGCTTCGGATGTCAAGAACGTCCAAGTTATGGGTGACTATGAAGTCTGAGACTTCACTTCCATCTATGAAAAAGTCGTCGTCATAAAACGTCAAAGTTATCTGTGTCCATGATGTCAGAGACTTCAGAGCGATCTGTGAAATTGTATTTGACTGTGATTTAACTTCAATGTTATTTGTGATGATGATGTCAGAGACTCCAAAGCCATGTGTTAAAATGTCGTTGACTGTTATAGAAGGTTCAAGTTATGGGTGATGATGAAGTAAGAGACTTCAAAGCCATCTGTGAAAATGTCTTTGACTGTCATAGAAATTCAAACTCATTGGTAATGGTGATGTCAGAGACTTCAAAGCAATCTGTGAAAATGGCTTCAGATGTCAAGAACGTCCAAGTTATGAGTGACTATTAAGTAAGAGACTTCAGAACCATCTGTTAAAATGTCGTTGACTGTTATAGAACGTTCAAGTTATGGGTGACGATGAAGTCAGAGACTTCAAAGCCATGTGTGAAAATGCATTTGACTGTTGTTTAACTTGAATGTTTTTTGTGATGATGATGTCAGAGACTTCAAAGCGATCTGTGATTTTGTCTTTGTTGTTTTACTTCAATTGTTCTTGTGATGATGATCTCAGACACTTCAAAGCCGTCCGTGAAAATGTCGTTGACTGTTGTTGAACTTCAGTGGTACTTGTGATGATGATGTCAGACACTTCAAAGCCATCTGTGAAAATGTCTTTTCTGTTATAGACCATCCAAGTCGTAAGTGACTATGAAGTCGGAAACTTCAAAGCCATCTGTGAGAATGTCGTTGACTGTCATAGAAATTCAAACTTATTCGTAATGGTGATGTCAGAGACTTCAATGCAATCTGTGAAAATGTCTTTGGATGTCAAGAACATCCAAGATATGGGTGAATATGAAGTCAGAGACTTCAGTTCCATCTGTGAAAAAGTCGTCATAAAACGTCAAAGTCATCGGTATCCACGATGTCAGAGACTTCAAAGCCATGTGTGAAAATCTAATTGACTGTTATTTAACTTGAATGTTTTTTGTGATGATGATGTCAGAGACTTCAAAGCGATCTGTGAAAATGTCTTTGTTGTTTTACTTCAATTGTTTTTGTGATGATGATCTCAGACACTTCAAAGCCGTCTGTGAAAATGTCGTTGACTGTTGTTGAACTTCAATGGTACTTGTGATGATGATGTCAGAGACTTCAAAGCCGTCTGTGAAAATGTTGTTGACTGTTATTTAACTTGAATGGTACTGGTGATGTTGATCTCAAACACATCAAAGCAATCTGTGAAAATGTTGTTGACTGTAGTTGAACTTCAATGGTACTTGTGATGATGATGTCAGACACTTCAAAGCCATCTGTGAAAACGTCTTTGGATGTAAAGTACATCCACGTTATGGGTGAATATGAAGTCAGAGACTTCAGTTCCATCTGTGAAAAAGTCGTTGTCATAAAACGTCAAAGTCATCGGTATCCACGATGTCAGAGGCTTCAAAGCCATGTGTGAAAATCTAATTGACTGTTATTTAACTTGAATGTTTTTTGTGATGATGATGTCAGAGACTTCAAAGCCATCTGTGAAAATGTTGTTGACTGTTGTTTAACTTCAATGGTACTTGTGATGTTGATCTCAAACACATCAAAGCAATCTGTGAAAATGTTGTTGACTGTAGTTGAACTTCAATTGTACTTGTGATGATGATGTCAGACACTTCAATGCAATCTGTGAAAATGTCTTTGGATGTCAAGAACATCCAAGATATGGGTGAATATGAAGTCAGAGACTTCAGTTCCATCTGTGAAAAAGTTGTTGTCATAAAACATCAAAGTCATCGGTATCCACGATGTCAGAGACTTCAAAGCCATGTGTGAAAATCTAATTGACTGTTATTTAACTTGAATGTTTTTTGTGATGATGATGTCAGAGACTTCAAAGCCATCTGTGAAAATGTCTTTGTTGTTTTACTTCAATTGTTCTTGTGATGATGATCTCAGACACTTCAAAGCCATCTGTGAAAATGTTGTTGACTGTTGTTTAAGTTCAGTGGGACTTGTGATGATGATGTCAAACACATCAAGGCCATCTGTGAAAATGTTGTTGACTGTTGTTTAACTTCAATGGTACTTGTGATGTTGATCTCAAACACATCAAAGCAATCTGTGAAAATGTTGTTGACTGTAGTTGAACTTCAATGGTACTTGTGATGATGATGTCAGACACTTCAAAGCCATCTGTGAAAATGTCTTTGGATGTAAAGAACATCCAAGATATGGGTGAATATGAAGTCAGAGACTTCAGTTCCATCTGTGAAAAAGTCGTTGTCATAAAACGTCAAAGTCATCGGTATCCACGATGTCAGAGACTTCAAAGCCATGTGCGAAAATGTAATTGACTGTTATTTAACTTGAATGTTTTTGTGATGATGATCTCAGACACTTCAAAGCCGTCTGTGAAAATGTCGTTGACTGTTGTTTAACTTCAATGGTACTTGTGATGATGAACTCAGACACTTCAAAGCCATCTGTGAAAATGTCTTTTCTGTTATAGACCATCCAAGTCGTAAGTGACTATGAAGTCGGAAACTTCAAAGCCATCTGTGAGAATGTCCTTGACTGGTATAGAAATTCAATGTTATTGGTGATGATGATGTCAGAGACTTCAATGCAATCTGTGACAATGTCTTAGACTGTCATAGAAATTCAAACTTATTCGTAATGGTGATGTCAGAGACTTCAATGCAATCTGTGAAAATGGCTTCGGATGTCAAGAACGTCCAAGTTATGGGTGACTATGAAGTCTGAGACTTCACTTCCATCTATGAAAAAGTCGTCGTCATAAAACGTCAAAGTTATCTGTGTCCATGATGTCAGAGACTTCAGAGCGATCTGTGAAATTGTATTTGACTGTGATTTAACTTCAATGTTATTTGTGATGATGATGTCAGAGACTCCAAAGCCATGTGTTAAAATGTCGTTGACTGTTATAGAAGGTTCAAGTTATGGGTGATGATGAAGTAAGAGACTTCAAAGCCATCTGTGAAAATGTCTTTGACTGTCATAGAAATTCAAACTCATTGGTAATGGTGATGTCAGAGACTTCAAAGCAATCTGTGAAAATGGCTTCAGATGTCAAGAACGTCCAAGTTATGAGTGACTATTAAGTAAGAGACTTCAGAACCATCTGTTAAAATGTCGTTGACTGTTATAGAACGTTCAAGTTATGGGTGACGATGAAGTCAGAGACTTCAAAGCCATGTGTGAAAATGCATTTGACTGTTGTTTAACTTGAATGTTTTTTGTGATGATGATGTCAGAGACTTCAAAGCGATCTGTGATTTTGTCTTTGTTGTTTTACTTCAATTGTTCTTGTGATGATGATCTCAGACACTTCAAAGCCGTCCGTGAAAATGTCGTTGACTGTTGTTGAACTTCAGTGGTACTTGTGATGATGATGTCAGACACTTCAAAGCCATCTGTGAAAATGTCTTTTCTGTTATAGACCATCCAAGTCGTAAGTGACTATGAAGTCGGAAACTTCAAAGCCATCTGTGAGAATGTCGTTGACTGTCATAGAAATTCAAACTTATTCGTAATGGTGATGTCAGAGACTTCAATGCAATCTGTGAAAATGTCTTTGGATGTCAAGAACATCCAAGATATGGGTGAATATGAAGTCAGAGACTTCAGTTCCATCTGTGAAAAAGTCGTCATAAAACGTCAAAGTCATCGGTATCCACGATGTCAGAGACTTCAAAGCCATGTGTGAAAATCTAATTGACTGTTATTTAACTTGAATGTTTTTTGTGATGATGATGTCAGAGACTTCAAAGCGATCTGTGAAAATGTCTTTGTTGTTTTACTTCAATTGTTTTTGTGATGATGATCTCAGACACTTCAAAGCCGTCTGTGAAAATGTCGTTGACTGTTGTTGAACTTCAATGGTACTTGTGATGATGATGTCAGAGACTTCAAAGCCGTCTGTGAAAATGTTGTTGACTGTTATTTAACTTGAATGGTACTGGTGATGTTGATCTCAAACACATCAAAGCAATCTGTGAAAATGTTGTTGACTGTAGTTGAACTTCAATGGTGCTTGTGATGATGATGTCAGACACTTCAAAGCCATCTGTGAAAACGTCTTTGGATGTAAAGTACATCCACGTTATGGGTGAATATGAAGTCAGAGACTTCAGTTCCATCTGTGAAAAAGTCGTTGTCATAAAACGTCAAAGTCATCGGTATCCACGATGTCAGAGGCTTCAAAGCCATGTGTGAAAATCTAATTGACTGTTATTTAACTTGAATGTTTTTTTGTGATGATGATGTCAGAGACTTCAAAGCCATCTGTGAAAATGTTGTTGACTGTTGTTTAACTTCAATGGTACTTGTGATGTTGATCTCAAACACATCAAAGCAATCTGTGAAAATGTTGTTGACTGTAGTTGAACTTCAATTGTACTTGTGATGATGATGTCAGACACTTCAATGCAATCTGTGAAAATGTCTTTGGATGTCAAGAACATCCAAGATATGGGTGAATATGAAGTCAGAGACTTCAGTTCCATCTGTGAAAAAGTTGTTGTCATAAAACATCAAAGTCATCGGTATCCACGATGTCAGAGACTTCAAAGCCATGTGTGAAAATCTAATTGACTGTTATTTAACTTGAATGTTTTTTGTGATGATGATGTCAGAGACTTCAAAGCCATCTGTGAAAATGTCTTTGTTGTTTTACTTCAATTGTTCTTCTGATGATGATCTCAGACACTTCAAAGCCGTCTGTGAAAATGTCGTTGACTGTTGTTGAACTTCAATGGTACTTGTGATGTTGATCTCAAACACATCAAAGCAATCTGTGAAAATGTTGTTGACTGTAGTTGAACTTCAATGGTACTTGTGATGATGATGTCAGACACTTCAAAGCCATCTGTGAAAATGTTTTTGGATGTAAAGTACATCCACGTTATGGGTGACTATGAAATCTGAGACTTCACTTCCATCTATGAAAAAGTCGTCGTCATAAAACGTCAAAGTTATTGGTGTCCATGATGTCAGAGACTTCAAAGCCATGTGTGAAAATGTATTTGACTGTTATTTAATTTGAATGTTTTTGTGATGATGATGTCAGAGACTTCAAAGCAATCTGTGAAAATGTTGTTGACTGTAGTTGAACTTCAATGGTACTTGTGATGATGATGTCAGACACTTCAAAGCCATCTGTGAAAATGTCTTTGGATGTCAAGAACATCAAAGATATGGGTGAATAGGAAGTCAGAGACTTCAGTTCCATCTGTGAAAAAGTCGTTGTCATAAAACGTCAAAGTCATCGGTATCCATGATGTCAGAGTCTTCAAAGCCATGTGTGAAAATGCATTTGACTGTTGTTTAACTTGAATGTTTTTGTGATGATGATCTCAGACACTTCAAAGCCGTCTGTGAAAATGTCGTTGACTGTTGTTTAACTTCAATGGTACTTGTGATGATGATCTCAGACACTTCAAAGCCATCTGTGAAAATGTCTTTTCTGTTATAGACCATCCAAGTCGTAAGTGACTATGAAGTCGGAAACTTCAAAGCCATCTGTGAGAATGTCCTTGACTGGTATAGAAATTCAATGTTATTGGTGATGATGATGTCAGAGACTTCAATGCAATCTGTGACAATGTCTTAGACTGTCATAGAAATTCAAACTTATTCGTAATGGTGATGTCAGAGACTTCAATGCAATCTGTGAAAATGGCTTCGGATGTCAAGAACGTCCAAGTTATGGGTGACTATGAAGTCTGAGACTTCACTTCCATCTATGAAAAAGTCGTCGTCATAAAACGTCAAAGTTATCTGTGTCCATGATGTCAGAGACTTCAGAGCGATCTGTGAAATTGTATTTGACTGTGATTTAACTTCAATGTTATTTGTGATGATGATGTCAGAGACTCCAAAGCCATGTGTTAAAATGTCGTTGACTGTTATAGAAGGTTCAAGTTATGGGTGATGATGAAGTAAGAGACTTCAAAGCCATCTGTGAAAATGTCTTTGACTGTCATAGAAATTCAAACTCATTGGTAATGGTGATGTCAGAGACTTCAAAGCAATCTGTGAAAATGGCTTCAGATGTCAAGAACGTCCAAGTTATGAGTGACTATTAAGTAAGAGACTTCAGAACCATCTGTTAAAATGTCGTTGACTGTTATAGAACGTTCAAGTTATGGGTGACGATGAAGTCAGAGACTTCAAAGCCATGTGTGAAAATGCATTTGACTGTTGTTTAACTTGAATGTTTTTTGTGATGATGATGTCAGAGACTTCAAAGCGATCTGTGATTTTGTCTTTGTTGTTTTACTTCAATTGTTCTTGTGATGATGATCTCAGACACTTCAAAGCCGTCCGTGAAAATGTCGTTGACTGTTGTTGAACTTCAGTGGTACTTGTGATGATGATGTCAGACACTTCAAAGCCATCTGTGAAAATGTCTTTTCTGTTATAGACCATCCAAGTCGTAAGTGACTATGAAGTCGGAAACTTCAAAGCCATCTGTGAGAATGTCGTTGACTGTCATAGAAATTCAAACTTATTCGTAATGGTGATGTCAGAGACTTCAATGCAATCTGTGAAAATGTCTTTGGATGTCAAGAACATCCAAGATATGGGTGAATATGAAGTCAGAGACTTCAGTTCCATCTGTGAAAAAGTCGTCATAAAACGTCAAAGTCATCGGTATCCACGATGTCAGAGACTTCAAAGCCATGTGTGAAAATCTAATTGACTGTTATTTAACTTGAATGTTTTTTGTGATGATGATGTCAGAGACTTCAAAGCGATCTGTGAAAATGTCTTTGTTGTTTTACTTCAATTGTTTTTGTGATGATGATCTCAGACACTTCAAAGCCGTCTGTGAAAATGTCGTTGACTGTTGTTGAACTTCAATGGTACTTGTGATGATGATGTCAGAGACTTCAAAGCCGTCTGTGAAAATGTTGTTGACTGTTATTTAACTTGAATGGTACTGGTGATGTTGATCTCAAACACATCAAAGCAATCTGTGAAAATGTTGTTGACTGTAGTTGAACTTCAATGGTACTTGTGATGATGATGTCAGACACTTCAAAGCCATCTGTGAAAACGTCTTTGGATGTAAAGTACATCCACGTTATGGGTGAATATGAAGTCAGAGACTTCAGTTCCATCTGTGAAAAAGTCGTTGTCATAAAACGTCAAAGTCATCGGTATCCACGATGTCAGAGGCTTCAAAGCCATGTGTGAAAATCTAATTGACTGTTATTTAACTTGAATGTTTTTTGTGATGATGATGTCAGAGACTTCAAAGCCATCTGTGAAAATGTTGTTGACTGTTGTTTAACTTCAATGGTACTTGTGATGTTGATCTCAAACACATCAAAGCAATCTGTGAAAATGTTGTTGACTGTAGTTGAACTTCAATTGTACTTGTGATGATGATGTCAGACACTTCAATGCAATCTGTGAAAATGTCTTTGGATGTCAAGAACATCCAAGATATGGGTGAATATGAAGTCAGAGACTTCAGTTCCATCTGTGAAAAAGTTGTTGTCATAAAACATCAAAGTCATCGGTATCCACGATGTCAGAGACTTCAAAGCCATGTGTGAAAATCTAATTGACTGTTATTTAACTTGAATGTTTTTTGTGATGATGATGTCAGAGACTTCAAAGCCATCTGTGAAAATGTCTTTGTTGTTTTACTTCAATTGTTCTTGTGATGATGATCTCAGACACTTCAAAGCCGTCTGTGAAAATGTTGTTGACTGTTGTTTAAGTTCAGTGGGACTTGTGATGATGATGTCAAACACATCAAGGCCATCTGTGAAAATGTTGTTGACTGTTGTTTAACTTCAATGGTACTTGTGATGTTGATCTCAAACACATCAAAGCAATCTGTGAAAATGTTGTTGACTGTAGTTGAACTTCAATGGTACTTGTGATGATGATGTCAGACACTTCAAAGCCATCTGTGAAAATGTCTTTGGATGTAAAGAACATCCAAGATATGGGTGAATATGAAGTCAGAGACTTCAGTTCCATCTGTGAAAAAGTCGTTGTCATAAAACGTCAAAGTCATCGGTATCCACGATGTCAGAGACTTCAAAGCCATGTGCGAAAATGTAATTGACTGTTAGTTTAACTTGAATGTTTTTGTGATGATGATCTCAGACACTTCAAAGCCGTCTGTGAAAATGTCGTTGACTGTTGTTTAACTTCAATGGTACTTGTGATGATGAACTCAGACACTTCAAAGCCATCTGTGAAAATGTCTTTTCTGTTATAGACCATCCAAGTCGTAAGTGACTATGACGTCGGAAACTTCAAAGCCATCTGTGAGAATGTCCTTGACTGGTATAGAAATTCAATGTTATTGGTGATGATGATGTCAGAGACTTCAATGCAATCTGTGACAATGTCTTAGACTGTCATAGAAATTCAAACTTATTCGTAATGGTGATGTCAGAGACTTCAATGCAATCTGTGAAAATGGCTTCGGATGTCAAGAACGTCCAAGTTATGGGTGACTATGAAGTCTGAGACTTCACTTCCATCTATGAAAAAGTCGTCGTCATAAAACGTCAAAGTTATCTGTGTCCATGATGTCAGAGACTTCAGAGCGATCTGTGAAATTGTATTTGACTGTGATTTAACTTCAATGTTATTTGTGATGATGATGTCAGAGACTCCAAAGCCATGTGTTAAAATGTCGTTGACTGTTATAGAAGGTTCAAGTTATGGGTGATGATGAAGTAAGAGACTTCAAAGCCATCTGTGAAAATGTCTTTGACTGTCATAGAAATTCAAACTCATTGGTAATGGTGATGTCAGAGACTTCAAAGCAATCTGTGAAAATGGCTTCAGATGTCAAGAACGTCCAAGTTATGAGTGACTATTAAGTAAGAGACTTCAGAACCATCTGTTAAAATGTCGTTGACTGTTATAGAACGTTCAAGTTATGGGTGACGATGAAGTCAGAGACTTCAAAGCCATGTGTGAAAATGCATTTGACTGTTGTTTAACTTGAATGTTTTTTGTGATGATGATGTCAGAGACTTCAAAGCGATCTGTGATTTTGTCTTTGTTGTTTTACTTCAATTGTTCTTGTGATGATGATCTCAGACACTTCAAAGCCGTCCGTGAAAATGTCGTTGACTGTTGTTGAACTTCAGTGGTACTTGTGATGATGATGTCAGACACTTCAAAGCCATCTGTGAAAATGTCTTTTCTGTTATAGACCATCCAAGTCGTAAGTGACTATGAAGTCGGAAACTTCAAAGCCATCTGTGAGAATGTCGTTGACTGTCATAGAAATTCAAACTTATTCGTAATGGTGATGTCAGAGACTTCAATGCAATCTGTGAAAATGTCTTTGGATGTCAAGAACGTCCAAGTTATGGGTGACTATGAAGTCAGAGACTTCAGTTCCATCTGTGAAAAAGTCGTCATAAAACGTCAAAGTCATCGGTATCCACGATGTCAGAGACTTCAAAGCCATGTGTGAAAATCTAATTGACTGTTATTTAACTTGAATGTTTTTTGTGATGATGATGTCAGAGACTTCAAAGCGATCTGTGAAAATGTCTTTGTTGTTTTACTTCAATTGTTTTTGTGATGATGATCTCAGACACTTCAAAGCCGTCTGTGAAAATGTCGTTGACTGTTGTTGAACTTCAATGGTACTTGTGATGATGATGTCAGAGACTTCAAAGCCGTCTGTGAAAATGTTGTTGACTGTTATTTAACTTGAATGGTACTGGTGATGTTGATCTCAAACACATCAAAGCAATCTGTGAAAATGTTGTTGACTGTAGTTGAACTTCAATGGTACTTGTGATGATGATGTCAGACACTTCAAAGCCATCTGTGAAAACGTCTTTGGATGTAAAGTACATCCACGTTATGGGTGAATATGAAGTCAGAGACTTCAGTTCCATCTGTGAAAAAGTCGTTGTCATAAAACGTCAAAGTCATCGGTATCCACGATGTCAGAGGCTTCAAAGCCATGTGTGAAAATCTAATTGACTGTTATTTAACTTGAATGTTTTTTGTGATGATGATGTCAGAGACTTCAAAGCCATCTGTGAAAATGTTGTTGACTGTTGTTTAACTTCAATGGTACTTGTGATGTTGATCTCAAACACATCAAAGCAATCTGTGAAAATGTTGTTGACTGTAGTTGAACTTCAATTGTACTTGTGATGATGATGTCAGACACTTCAATGCAATCTGTGAAAATGTCTTTGGATGTCAAGAACATCCAAGATATGGGTGAATATGAAGTCAGAGACTTCAGTTCCATCTGTGAAAAAGTTGTTGTCATAAAACATCAAAGTCATCGGTATCCACGATGTCAGAGACTTCAAAGCCATGTGTGAAAATCTAATTGACTGTTATTTAACTTGAATGTTTTTTGTGATGATGATGTCAGAGACTTCAAAGCCATCTGTGAAAATGTCTTTGTTGTTTTACTTCAATTGTTCTTCTGATGATGATCTCAGACACTTCAAAGCCGTCTGTGAAAATGTCGTTGACTGTTGTTGAACTTCAATGGTACTTGTGATGTTGATCTCAAACACATCAAAGCAATCTGTGAAAATGTTGTTGACTGTAGTTGAACTTCAATGGTACTTGTGATGATGATGTCAGACACTTCAAAGCCATCTGTGAAAATGTTTTTGGATGTAAAGTACATCCACGTTATGGGTGACTATGAAATCTGAGACTTCACTTCCATCTATGAAAAAGTCGTCGTCATAAAACGTCAAAGTTATTGGTGTCCATGATGTCAGAGACTTCAAAGCCATGTGTGAAAATGTATTTGACTGTTATTTAATTTGAATGTTTTTGTGATGATGATGTCAGAGACTTCAAAGCAATCTGTGAAAATGTTGTTGACTGTAGTTGAACTTCAATGGTACTTGTGATGATGATGTCAGACACTTCAAAGCCATCTGTGAAAATGTCTTTGGATGTCAAGAACATCAAAGATATGGGTGAATAGGAAGTCAGAGACTTCAGTTCCATCTGTGAAAAAGTCGTTGTCATAAAACGTCAAAGTCATCGGTATCCATGATGTCAGAGTCTTCAAAGCCATGTGTGAAAATGCATTTGACTGTTGTTTAACTTGAATGTTTTTGTGATGATGATCTCAGACACTTCAAAGCCGTCTGTGAAAATGTCGTTGACTGTTGTTTAACTTCAATGGTACTTGTGATGATGAACTCAGACACTTCAAAGCCATCTGTGAAAATGTCTTTTCTGTTATAGACCATCCAAGTCGTAAGTGACTATGACGTCGGAAACTTCAAAGCCATCTGTGAGAATGTCCTTGACTGGTATAGAAATTCAATGTTATTGGTGATGATGATGTCAGAGACTTCAATGCAATCTGTGACAATGTCTTAGACTGTCATAGAAATTCAAACTTATTCGTAATGGTGATGTCAGAGACTTCAATGCAATCTGTGAAAATGGCTTCGGATGTCAAGAACGTCCAAGTTATGGGTGACTATGAAGTCTGAGACTTCACTTCCATCTATGAAAAAGTCGTCGTCATAAAACGTCAAAGTTATCTGTGTCCATGATGTCAGAGACTTCAGAGCGATCTGTGAAATTGTATTTGACTGTGATTTAACTTCAATGTTATTTGTGATGATGATGTCAGAGACTCCAAAGCCATGTGTTAAAATGTCGTTGACTGTTATAGAAGGTTCAAGTTATGGGTGATGATGAAGTAAGAGACTTCAAAGCCATCTGTGAAAATGTCTTTGACTGTCATAGAAATTCAAACTCATTGGTAATGGTGATGTCAGAGACTTCAAAGCAATCTGTGAAAATGGCTTCAGATGTCAAGAACGTCCAAGTTATGAGTGACTATTAAGTAAGAGACTTCAGAACCATCTGTTAAAATGTCGTTGACTGTTATAGAACGTTCAAGTTATGGGTGACGATGAAGTCAGAGACTTCAAAGCCATGTGTGAAAATGCATTTGACTGTTGTTTAACTTGAATGTTTTTTGTGATGATGATGTCAGAGACTTCAAAGCGATCTGTGATTTTGTCTTTGTTGTTTTACTTCAATTGTTCTTGTGATGATGATCTCAGACACTTCAAAGCCGTCCGTGAAAATGTCGTTGACTGTTGTTGAACTTCAGTGGTACTTGTGATGATGATGTCAGACACTTCAAAGCCATCTGTGAAAATGTCTTTTCTGTTATAGACCATCCAAGTCGTAAGTGACTATGAAGTCGGAAACTTCAAAGCCATCTGTGAGAATGTCGTTGACTGTCATAGAAATTCAAACTTATTCGTAATGGTGATGTCAGAGACTTCAATGCAATCTGTGAAAATGTCTTTGGATGTCAAGAACATCCAAGATATGGGTGAATATGAAGTCAGAGACTTCAGTTCCATCTGTGAAAAAGTCGTCATAAAACGTCAAAGTCATCGGTATCCACGATGTCAGAGACTTCAAAGCCATGTGTGAAAATCTAATTGACTGTTATTTAACTTGAATGTTTTTGTGATGATGATGTCAGAGACTTCAAAGCGATCTGTGAAAATGTCTTTGTTGTTTTACTTCAATTGTTTTTGTGATGATGATCTCAGACACTTCAAAGCCGTCTGTGAAAATGTCGTTGACTGTTGTTGAACTTCAATGGTACTTGTGATGATGATGTCAGAGACTTCAAAGCCGTCTGTGAAAATGTTGTTGACTGTTATTTAACTTGAATGGTACTGGTGATGTTGATCTCAAACACATCAAAGCAATCTGTGAAAATGTTGTTGACTGTAGTTGAACTTCAATGGTACTTGTGATGATGATGTCAGACACTTCAAAGCCATCTGTGAAAACGTCTTTGGATGTAAAGTACATCCACGTTATGGGTGAATATGAAGTCAGAGACTTCAGTTCCATCTGTGAAAAAGTCGTTGTCATAAAACGTCAAAGTCATCGGTATCCACGATGTCAGAGGCTTCAAAGCCATGTGTGAAAATCTAATTGACTGTTATTTAACTTGAATGTTTTTTGTGATGATGATGTCAGAGACTTCAAAGCCATCTGTGAAAATGTTGTTGACTGTTGTTTAACTTCAATGGTACTTGTGATGTTGATCTCAAACACATCAAAGCAATCTGTGAAAATGTTGTTGACTGTAGTTGAACTTCAATTGTACTTGTGATGATGATGTCAGACACTTCAATGCAATCTGTGAAAATGTCTTTGGATGTCAAGAACATCCAAGATATGGGTGAATATGAAGTCAGAGACTTCAGTTCCATCTGTGAAAAAGTTGTTGTCATAAAACATCAAAGTCATCGGTATCCACGATGTCAGAGACTTCAAAGCCATGTGTGAAAATCTAATTGACTGTTATTTAACTTGAATGTTTTTGTGATGATGATGTCAGAGACTTCAAAGCCATCTGTGAAAATGTCTTTGTTGTTTTACTTCAATTGTTCTTCTGATGATGATCTCAGACACTTCAAAGCCGTCTGTGAAAATGTCGTTGACTGTTGTTGAACTTCAATGGTACTTGTGATGTTGATCTCAAACACATCAAAGCAATCTGTGAAAATGTTGTTGACTGTAGTTGAACTTCAATGGTACTTGTGATGATGATGTCAGACACTTCAAAGCCATCTGTGAAAATGTTTTTGGATGTAAAGTACATCCACGTTATGGGTGACTATGAAATCTGAGACTTCACTTCCATCTATGAAAAAGTCGTCGTCATAAAACGTCAAAGTTATTGGTGTCCATGATGTCAGAGACTTCAAAGCCATGTGTGAAAATGTATTTGACTGTTATTTAATTTGAATGTTTTTGTGATGATGATGTCAGAGACTTCAAAGCAATCTGTGAAAATGTTGTTGACTGTAGTTGAACTTCAATGGTACTTGTGATGATGATGTCAGACACTTCAAAGCCATCTGTGAAAATGTCTTTGGATGTCAAGAACATCAAAGATATGGGTGAATAGGAAGTCAGAGACTTCAGTTCCATCTGTGAAAAAGTCGTTGTCATAAAACGTCAAAGTCATCGGTATCCATGATGTCAGAGTCTTCAAAGCCATGTGTGAAAATGCATTTGACTGTTGTTTAACTTGAATGTTTTTGTGATGATGATCTCAGACACTTCAAAGCCGTCTGTGAAAATGTCGTTGACTGTTGTTTAACTTCAATGGTACTTGTGATGATGAACTCAGACACTTCAAAGCCATCTGTGAAAATGTCTTTTCTGTTATAGACCATCCAAGTCGTAAGTGACTATGAAGTCGGAAACTTCAAAGCCATCTGTGAGAATGTCCTTGACTGGTATAGAAATTCAATGTTATTGGTGATGATGATGTCAGAGACTTCAATGCAATCTGTGACAATGTCTTAGACTGTCATAGAAATTCAAACTTATTCGTAATGGTGATGTCAGAGACTTCAATGCAATCTGTGAAAATGGCTTCGGATGTCAAGAACGTCCAAGTTATGGGTGACTATGAAGTCTGAGACTTCACTTCCATCTATGAAAAAGTCGTCGTCATAAAACGTCAAAGTTATCTGTGTCCATGATGTCAGAGACTTCAGAGCGATCTGTGAAATTGTATTTGACTGTGATTTAACTTCAATGTTATTTGTGATGATGATGTCAGAGACTCCAAAGCCATGTGTTAAAATGTCGTTGACTGTTATAGAAGGTTCAAGTTATGGGTGATGATGAAGTAAGAGACTTCAAAGCCATCTGTGAAAATGTCTTTGACTGTCATAGAAATTCAAACTCATTGGTAATGGTGATGTCAGAGACTTCAAAGCAATCTGTGAAAATGGCTTCAGATGTCAAGAACGTCCAAGTTATGAGTGACTATTAAGTAAGAGACTTCAGAACCATCTGTTAAAATGTCGTTGACTGTTATAGAACGTTCAAGTTATGGGTGACGATGAAGTCAGAGACTTCAAAGCCATGTGTGAAAATGCATTTGACTGTTGTTTAACTTGAATGTTTTTTGTGATGATGATGTCAGAGACTTCAAAGCGATCTGTGATTTTGTCTTTGTTGTTTTACTTCAATTGTTCTTGTGATGATGATCTCAGACACTTCAAAGCCGTCCGTGAAAATGTCGTTGACTGTTGTTGAACTTCAGTGGTACTTGTGATGATGATGTCAGACACTTCAAAGCCATCTGTGAAAATGTCTTTTCTGTTATAGACCATCCAAGTCGTAAGTGACTATGAAGTCGGAAACTTCAAAGCCATCTGTGAGAATGTCGTTGACTGTCATAGAAATTCAAACTTATTCGTAATGGTGATGTCAGAGACTTCAATGCAATCTGTGAAAATGTCTTTGGATGTCAAGAACATCCAAGATATGGGTGAATATGAAGTCAGAGACTTCAGTTCCATCTGTGAAAAAGTCGTCATAAAACGTCAAAGTCATCGGTATCCACGATGTCAGAGACTTCAAAGCCATGTGTGAAAATCTAATTGACTGTTATTTAACTTGAATGTTTTTTGTGATGATGATGTCAGAGACTTCAAAGCGATCTGTGAAAATGTCTTTGTTGTTTTACTTCAATTGTTTTTGTGATGATGATCTCAGACACTTCAAAGCCGTCTGTGAAAATGTCGTTGACTGTTGTTGAACTTCAATGGTACTTGTGATGATGATGTCAGAGACTTCAAAGCCGTCTGTGAAAATGTTGTTGACTGTTATTTAACTTGAATGGTACTGGTGATGTTGATCTCAAACACATCAAAGCAATCTGTGAAAATGTTGTTGACTGTAGTTGAACTTCAATGGTACTTGTGATGATGATGTCAGACACTTCAAAGCCATCTGTGAAAACGTCTTTGGATGTAAAGTACATCCACGTTATGGGTGAATATGAAGTCAGAGACTTCAGTTCCATCTGTGAAAAAGTCGTTGTCATAAAACGTCAAAGTCATCGGTATCCACGATGTCAGAGGCTTCAAAGCCATGTGTGAAAATCTAATTGACTGTTATTTAACTTGAATGTTTTTTGTGATGATGATGTCAGAGACTTCAAAGCCATCTGTGAAAATGTTGTTGACTGTTGTTTAACTTCAATGGTACTTGTGATGTTGATCTCAAACACATCAAAGCAATCTGTGAAAATGTTGTTGACTGTAGTTGAACTTCAATTGTACTTGTGATGATGATGTCAGACACTTCAATGCAATCTGTGAAAATGTCTTTGGATGTCAAGAACATCCAAGATATGGGTGAATATGAAGTCAGAGACTTCAGTTCCATCTGTGAAAAAGTTGTTGTCATAAAACATCAAAGTCATCGGTATCCACGATGTCAGAGACTTCAAAGCCATGTGTGAAAATCTAATTGACTGTTATTTAACTTGAATGTTTTTTGTGATGATGATGTCAGAGACTTCAAAGCCATCTGTGAAAATGTCTTTGTTGTTTTACTTCAATTGTTCTTCTGATGATGATCTCAGACACTTCAAAGCCGTCTGTGAAAATGTCGTTGACTGTTGTTGAACTTCAATGGTACTTGTGATGTTGATCTCAAACACATCAAAGCAATCTGTGAAAATGTTGTTGACTGTAGTTGAACTTCAATGGTACTTGTGATGATGATGTCAGACACTTCAAAGCCATCTGTGAAAATGTTTTTGGATGTAAAGTACATCCACGTTATGGGTGACTATGAAATCTGAGACTTCACTTCCATCTATGAAAAAGTCGTCGTCATAAAACGTCAAAGTTATTGGTGTCCATGATGTCAGAGACTTCAAAGCCATGTGTGAAAATGTATTTGACTGTTATTTAATTTGAATGTTTTTGTGATGATGATGTCAGAGACTTCAAAGCAATCTGTGAAAATGTTGTTGACTGTAGTTGAACTTCAATGGTACTTGTGATGATGATGTCAGACACTTCAAAGCCATCTGTGAAAATGTCTTTGGATGTCAAGAACATCAAAGATATGGGTGAATAGGAAGTCAGAGACTTCAGTTCCATCTGTGAAAAAGTCGTTGTCATAAAACGTCAAAGTCATCGGTATCCATGATGTCAGAGTCTTCAAAGCCATGTGTGAAAATGCATTTGACTGTTGTTTAACTTGAATGTTTTTGTGATGATGATCTCAGACACTTCAAAGCCGTCTGTGAAAATGTCGTTGACTGTTGTTTAACTTCAATGGTACTTGTGATGATGAACTCAGACACTTCAAAGCCATCTGTGAAAATGTCTTTTCTGTTATAGACCATCCAAGTCGTAAGTGACTATGACGTCGGAAACTTCAAAGCCATCTGTGAGAATGTCCTTGACTGGTATAGAAATTCAATGTTATTGGTGATGATGATGTCAGAGACTTCAATGCAATCTGTGACAATGTCTTAGACTGTCATAGAAATTCAAACTTATTCGTAATGGTGATGTCAGAGACTTCAATGCAATCTGTGAAAATGGCTTCGGATGTCAAGAACGTCCAAGTTATGGGTGACTATGAAGTCAGAGACTTCACTTCCATCTATGAAAAAGTCGTCGTCATAAAACGTCAAAGTTATCTGTGTCCATGATGTCAGAGACTTCAGAGCGATCTGTGAAATTGTATTTGACTGTGATTTAACTTCAATGTTATTTGTGATGATGATGTCAGAGACTCCAAAGCCATGTGTTAAAATGTCGTTGACTGTTATAGAAGGTTCAAGTTATGGGTGATGATGAAGTAAGAGACTTCAAAGCCATCTGTGAAAATGTCTTTGACTGTCATAGAAATTCAAACTCATTGGTAATGGTGATGTCAGAGACTTCAAAGCAATCTGTGAAAATGGCTTCAGATGTCAAGAACGTCCAAGTTATGAGTGACTATTAAGTAAGAGACTTCAGAACCATCTGTTAAAATGTCGTTGACTGTTATAGAACGTTCAAGTTATGGGTGACGATGAAGTCAGAGACTTCAAAGCCATGTGTGAAAATGCATTTGACTGTTGTTTAACTTGAATGTTTTTTGTGATGATGATGTCAGAGACTTCAAAGCGATCTGTGATTTTGTCTTTGTTGTTTTACTTCAATTGTTCTTGTGATGATGATCTCAGACACTTCAAAGCCGTCCGTGAAAATGTCGTTGACTGTTGTTGAACTTCAGTGGTACTTGTGATGATGATGTCAGACACTTCAAAGCCATCTGTGAAAATGTCTTTTCTGTTATAGACCATCCAAGTCGTAAGTGACTATGAAGTCGGAAACTTCAAAGCCATCTGTGAGAATGTCGTTGACTGTCATAGAAATTCAAACTTATTCGTAATGGTGATGTCAGAGACTTCAATGCAATCTGTGAAAATGTCTTTGGATGTCAAGAACATCCAAGATATGGGTGAATATGAAGTCAGAGACTTCAGTTCCATCTGTGAAAAAGTCGTCATAAAACGTCAAAGTCATCGGTATCCACGATGTCAGAGACTTCAAAGCCATGTGTGAAAATCTAATTGACTGTTATTTAACTTGAATGTTTTTTGTGATGATGATGTCAGAGACTTCAAAGCGATCTGTGAAAATGTCTTTGTTGTTTTACTTCAATTGTTTTTGTGATGATGATCTCAGACACTTCAAAGCCGTCTGTGAAAATGTCGTTGACTGTTGTTGAACTTCAATGGTACTTGTGATGATGATGTCAGAGACTTCAAAGCCGTCTGTGAAAATGTTGTTGACTGTTATTTAACTTGAATGGTACTGGTGATGTTGATCTCAAACACATCAAAGCAATCTGTGAAAATGTTGTTGACTGTAGTTGAACTTCAATGGTGCTTGTGATGATGATGTCAGACACTTCAAAGCCATCTGTGAAAACGTCTTTGGATGTAAAGTACATCCACGTTATGGGTGAATATGAAGTCAGAGACTTCAGTTCCATCTGTGAAAAAGTCGTTGTCATAAAACGTCAAAGTCATCGGTATCCACGATGTCAGAGGCTTCAAAGCCATGTGTGAAAATCTAATTGACTGTTATTTAACTTGAATGTTTTTTGTGATGATGATGTCAGAGACTTCAAAGCCATCTGTGAAAATGTTGTTGACTGTTGTTTAACTTCAATGGTACTTGTGATGTTGATCTCAAACACATCAAAGCAATCTGTGAAAATGTTGTTGACTGTAGTTGAACTTCAATTGTACTTGTGATGATGATGTCAGACACTTCAATGCAATCTGTGAAAATGTCTTTGGATGTCAAGAACATCCAAGATATGGGTGAATATGAAGTCAGAGACTTCAGTTCCATCTGTGAAAAAGTTGTTGTCATAAAACATCAAAGTCATCGGTATCCACGATGTCAGAGACTTCAAAGCCATGTGTGAAAATCTAATTGACTGTTATTTAACTTGAATGTTTTTTGTGATGATGATGTCAGAGACTTCAAAGCCATCTGTGAAAATGTCTTTGTTGTTTTACTTCAATTGTTCTTGTGATGATGATCTCAGACACTTCAAAGCCGTCTGTGAAAATGTTGTTGACTGTTGTTTAAGTTCAGTGGGACTTGTGATGATGATGTCAAACACATCAAGGCCATCTGTGAAAATGTTGTTGACTGTTGTTTAACTTCAATGGTACTTGTGATGTTGATCTCAAACACATCAAAGCAATCTGTGAAAATGTTGTTGACTGTAGTTGAACTTCAATGGTACTTGTGATGATGATGTCAGACACTTCAAAGCCATCTGTGAAAATGTCTTTGGATGTAAAGAACATCCAAGATATGGGTGAATATGAAGTCAGAGACTTCAGTTCCATCTGTGAAAAAGTCGTTGTCATAAAACGTCAAAGTCATCGGTATCCACGATGTCAGAGACTTCAAAGCCATGTGCGAAAATGTAATTGACTGTTATTTAACTTGAATGTTTTTTGTGATGATGATGTCAGAGACTTCAAAGCCATCTGTGAAAATGTCTTTGTTGTTTTACTTCAATTGTTCTTGTGATGATGATCTCAGACACTTCAAAGCCGTCTGTGAAAATGTCGTTGACTGTTGTTGAACTTCAATGGTACTTGTGATGATGATGTCAGAGACTTCAAAGCCATCTGTGAAAATGTCTTTGACTATTAAAGACTGTCCAAGTTATACATGACTATGAAATCAGACACTTCAAAAGCGTCTGTGAAAATGTCGTTGGATGTCTAGACCGTCCACGTTATGAGCTACTATGAAGTCAGAGACTTCAGTTCCATCTGTGAAAAAGTCGTCGTCATAAAACGTCAAAGTTATCCGTGTCCATGATGTCAGAGACTTCAAAGCCATGTGCGAAAATGCATTTGACTGTTGTTTAACTTGAATGTTTTTGTGATGATGATGTCAGAGACTTCAAAGCGATCTGTGAAAATGTCTTTGTTGTTTTACTTCAGTTGTTCTTGTGATGATGATCTCAAACACATCAAAGCCATCTGTGAAAATGTTGTTGACTGTTGTTTAACACCGTGGAGTCGACAGACGCGCCGGCGCGTCCTTATCACAAGACCACTTTAAGACGACGTAGCTGCAAGACGCAGCCTCGCTGAATCTCAGTTTTTTTTTGTCGAAAGTGGGCACTTCAAACTATATACAAGTTTTTAAATTTTGTTAATACGTCAAGTAAAACCCGAGTTATGATAAAAAATATACACACTTTTTTTTCCTGAACATTGCCATCACGTTTGGTGCGCGTTTGGGGCGAGTTTTATGCAAGAAGACGCAGTAAACACCAGCGCATTGAGCGCCCTTCATTCAGCGCACTTCAGCGCATTTTCCCCAGTCGGATTTTAGAGTTTTTGTGTGATTTTAGGTCCAGTGTGTTAATACAGTATGTCAAAATGAAAAAAATAACAGTAAATCACACTTGTGAGGTTGTGCTGATCAAAAATGATACAAAAATGGCAAGATAAAAAAAATTCTAAGTTGAAATATAAAATTAGAATCAAAAATAGTCAACAACTGATAATTATACAAGACTCCATAGGGTTAAATAACAGTCAAATACATTTTCACACATGGCTTTGAAGTCTCTGACATCATGGACACCGATAACTTTGACGTTTTATGATGACGACTTTTTCATAGATGGAAGTGAAGTCTCAGATTTCATAGTCACCCATAACGTGGATGTTCTTTACATCCAAAGACGTTTTCACAGATGGTTTTGAAGTTTCCGACTTCATAGTCACTTATGACTTGGATGGTCAAGTCAACTTTATTTGTATAGCCCATTTTTACAAGCAGTTTGTCTCAAAGGGCTTAACATAGCATCAGCAACATCCTCTGCCCTTCGACCCTCACATCGACTAAGGAAAAACTCCCAGAAAAACCTTTAACAGGAAAAAATGGAAGAAACCTCAGGGTGAGCAACAGAGGAGGGATCCCTCACCCAGGACGGGCAGACGTGCAATGGATGTTGTACAGGCAGGAAAGCAATTTACAACATGAGAAATTACATTACTAAAAAGATAAGTAAAACAAAATCTCAACTGTTTAGTTTCACTATTGCTACCACCTCAATATGATTTTAACATTTCACAAGTTATAAGAGAATTATAGTAATGAAAATTATAATGAACTGATTTCGGCCCGTAGGGAGAGCCACCCCGCCGGTAGTCAGTATACAGAAGAATGACAGGCAGATGTCAACAATACACATTGGGTTGGTCATAGAGCCGGCTATAGTTCAGCATGAAGATCTGGATGGAGAGATACCTGCAGAAGGATACAGAGAGAGAGAGAGAGAGAGAAAGGGAGGGAGAGACAGAAGACTACGAGGAGAACTGGACACACAGTTAGCGACATAAAACAATGAACTGCATGTTAATCTGACGATGGGAGAGGATAGAAGGGGAAAAGGGGGAGGGGAAATTGCTTGGTGGATCATGTTTGTGTCCCCACGGCAGCATAGGCCTATAGCAGCTTAGCTATGATAGAGATTTAAAGATTAACAGTTAGTCAGACCTATTCTACCTATGGCTATATAGCATGAGGTGAGTGAAACTATGCCTACCAGCCCTACACACTTTATTTGGTGCTAACTATATGCTTTACTGAACAGAAAGGTTTTAAGTTTAGTCTTAAAAGTGGAGGTGGTATCTGCCTGTCGAACCCAGGTTGGCAACTGGTTCCACAGCAGGGGTGCCTGATAGCTAAAGGCTCGTCCTCCCGTTCTACTTTTAAGAATTCTGGGAACTGTAAGTAAACCCGCACTCTGTGATCTGAGTGATCTATTGGGAATATATGGAACTATTAGATCCTGCAGGTATGATGGGGCTAGTCCATTTAGGGCCTTATATGTAAGTAGGAGAATTTTAAAGTCTATTCTGAATTTTACCGGAAGCCAGTGAAGAGAAGCTAAGATGGGGGAGATGTGATCCCTTTTACTGATTCCAGTTAAAACTCTAGCTGCTGCATTCTGGATCAGCTGCAGGCTATTAATGGAGTAATTTGGACATCCTGACAATAGTGAGTTGCAGTAGTCCAGCCTAGAAGTAACGAAAGCATGGACAAGTTTTTCAGCATCACTCTGAGAGAGGACACTCCTAATCTTAGCAATATTACGGAGGTGAAAGAAGGCGGTCTTAGAGGTCTGTTTAATGTGATGAATAAATGACACGTCCTGATAAGTGCTTATGCCGACTATATTTGGCTACCTGAAATAAAAAACAGGCATATTCATCAATTTCCTGAGCATAACTGGCATAATTCTTCACACTAATCATTTCCATAGGAGGAATAACAACACTCACAAAACGACTGACTGAAGAATGCAGCTGTTTGAGCTGATGGTTCTTCTCAAGCTCACATTCCAGTAGCTGCTTCACGACCTGTAGTTCCGTATAGAGAACCTGGCAGCTACGGCACCCAGGTGCAGGTGATTTAACTGGTTGACGTCCTCGTTTTTTCCTCACTGAGGGCTGCAATGGAAATGATGTATGTAATGATGTCTTAGCTGTGGCTGACACTATGGAGGACACTGTTGTGGAGTCAGGGAGAGACTTGCTAGTGGAGGAATTTGAAAACTGTATATCTGTCTTGCTGTGGAGACCTTCCTTGGGGGAAGGAGGCTGGGGGATCAGGGATGACCTGGCCAAGCAGATCCTCATAGGGAGAAAGAAGATGTTTATCTGGACTGCACTGGTCAAGGAGAGGAGATGGAGGCTTGGAATCTGGGCAGTCCATGTCAAGGACATACACACTAGGAGGAAGAGGGGGAGGCTGTACACCCGTGTTATCCTGGATGTTGAGAACCTCATCGGGAGAAGCAGGAGGTGGAGGAGGCTGTGGATCGGGGCTGGCCTCGACGTGGAGAAGCTCATCGGGAGAAGGAGTAGGTGGAGGATGCTGTGGATCTGGGCTGGCCTGGACGTGGAGACCTTCATCGGAAGAAGCAGCAGGTGGAGGAGGCTGTGGATCTGGGCTGGCCTGGATGTGGAGACCCGCTGTGGCAGGACGCTGCACATCATGGTCATCAGTGCCAGCAATCGCTGCAGGGAAAGTTTGTGACCTCTCCTGATACCCTCTTCGACGGCTGCATCATCAACCTCATCCATATGGGACACCATTGGGGGTGTTGGCTTTGACGCCCTGCAAGTTCCCTCGCAATGAACCGGTTCTTTGTGTTCTCAATGTACAGTTTTACCATAGGTTGCTGAAAATGTACAATATTAAATCTTTTCTTCAAATGACAACCGCAGGGCTGTGTATCAGGGTTCTCCATTCCAGTGTCACCAGTATGTTATTTGCTATCAGTCACACGTATATTTCAGATTTTGTCTCCAAAGTGCTGTTTATACTACCATAAAGCATGAACATGGTAATTTGCTATACATCACAAAAAAAATCTACCTTCAGTTGATGGACTGTCAAAAGGTTAAGCACCTGATGACAAATAAATCAAGCCTATTGATGTATTTGGATTTACAGAGCCTGACTGGCCAATCCAGATTTGCTCTGAAGCTGTGGAAATGCAAAAATAACAAAGAAACACATTGGTGCATAAAACGCATAGAGTCAGTAAATATAAAAAACAAATTAAACCTCCTAAGAGTTAGATGAAATACTTACTGTCGGTGAGCAAATCTGCTCAAAAGGAGCAGTTCTACTAAGGTTCTAAGACTGATGAAGAAAGCAGTCTGTAAACTTGTTTCCATTTGAATTACAGTCAGATTTACAAAAACAGCGATCTCTCGCTGAGATAAGACCAAAATGAACAAGTAGTGTATGTAGCTGCTAAACTTCTCAATAAACACATCAAACCATTAAGAACTTGATATTTTCTCAATTCTGCATATGTCTGATGAAGAAAGTACTTTGCAAACATGTTTCCCTTTGAACTACAGTCAGATTTACAAAAACAGTAGTGTGTGTAGCTGCTAAACTTCAGATTAAACACATCAAACCATTAAGAACTTGATATTTTCTCAATTCTGCATATGTCTGATGAAGAAAGCAGTCTGTAACCATGTTTAGAAGTGAACTACAGTCAGATTTACATAAACAGCGTTCTCTCGCCGAGATAAGGCCAAAATGAACAAGTAGTGTGTGTAGCTGCTAAACTTCACAATAAACACATCAAACCATTAAGAACTTGCTATTTTGTCAATCCTGCATATGTCTGATGAAGAAAGCAGTCTGTAAACTTGTTTACAAGTGAACTGCAGTCAGATTTACAAAAACAGCGTTCTCTCGCTGAGATAAGGCCAAAATGAACAAGTAGTGTGTGTAGCTGCTAAACTTCACAATAAACACATCAAACCATTAAGAACTTGCTATTTTGTCAATCCTGCATATGTCTGACGAAGAAAGCAGTCTGTAACCATGTTTAGAAGTGAACTACAGTCAGATTTACAAAAACAGCGTTCTCTCGCTGAGATAAGGCCAAAATGAACAAGTAGTGTGTGTAGCTGCTAAACTTCACAATAAACACATCAAAGCATTAAGAACTTGCTATTTTCTCAATCCTGCATATGTCTGATGAAGAAAGCAGTCTGTAACTATGTTTAGAAGTGAACTGCAGCCAGATTTACAAAAACAGCGTTCTCTCGCTGAGATAAGGCCAAAATGAACAAGTAGTGTGTGTAGCTGCTAAACTTCACAATAAACACATCAAAGCATTAAGAACTTGCTATTTTCTCAATCCTGCATGTGTCCGATGAAGAAAGCAGTCTGTAACCATGTTTCCAACTGAATTATAGTCAGATTTACAAAAACAGCGTTCTCTCGCTGAGATAAGGCCAAAATGAACAAGTAGTGTGTGTAGCTGCTAAACTTCACAATAAACACATCAAACCATTAACTACGTCATATTGTCTCAATCCTGCATATGTCTGATGAAGAAAGCAGTCTGTAACCATGTTTCCAACTGAATTATAGTCAGATTTACAAAAACAGCGTTCTCTCGCTGAGATAAGGCCAAAATGAACAAGTAGTGTGTGTAGCTGCTAAACTTCACAATAAACACATCAAAGCATTAAGAACTTGCTATTTTCTCAATCCTGCATATGTCTGATGAAGAAAGCAGTCTGTAACCATGTTTAGAAGTGAACTGCAGCCAGATTTACAAAAACAGCGTTCTCTCGCTGAGATAAGGCCAAAATGAACAAGTAGTGTGTGTAGCTGCTAAACTTCACAATAAACACATCAAACCATTAAGAACTTGCTATTTTCTCAATCCTGCATATGTCTGATGAAGAAAGCAGTCTGTAACCATGTTTCCAACTGAATTATAGTCAGATTTACAAAAACAGCGTTCTCTCGCTGAGATAAGGCCAAAATGAACAAGTAGTGTGTGTAGCTGCTAAACTTCACAATAAACACATCAAACCATTAAGAACTTGCTATTTTCTCAATCCTGCATATGTCTGATGAAGAAAGCAGTCTGTAACCATGTTTCCAAGTGAATTATAGTCAGATTTACAAAAACAGCGTTCTCTCGCTGAGATAAGGCCAAAATGAACAAGTAGTGTGTGTAGCTGCTAAACTTCACAATAAACACATCAAACCATTAAGAACTTGCTATTTTCTCAATCCTGCATATGTCTGATGAAGAAAGCAGTCTGTAACCATGTTTACAAGTGAACTGCAGTCAGATTTACAAAAACAGCGTTCTCTCGCTGAGATAAGGCCAAAATGAACAAGTAGTGTGTGTAGCTGCTAAACTTCACAATAAACACATCAAACCATTAAGAACTTGCTATTTTCTCAATCCTGCATATGTCTGATGAAGAAAGCAGTCTGTAACCATGTTTCCAACTGAATTATAGTCAGATTTACAAAAACAGCGTTCTCTCGCTGAGATAAGGCCAAAATGAACAAGTAGTGTGTGTAGCTGCTAAACTTCACAATAAACACATCAAAGCATTAAGAACTTGCTATTTTCTCAATCCTGCATATGTCTGATGAAGAAAGCAGTCTGTAACCATGTTTAGAAGTGAACTGCAGTCAGATTTACAAAAACAGCGTTCTCTCGCTGAGATAAGGCCAAAATGAACAAGTAGTGTGTGTAGCTGCTAAACTTCACAATAAACACATCAAAGCATTAAGAACTTGCTATTTTCTCAATCCTGCATATGTCTGATGAAGAAAGCAGTCTGTAACCATGTTTCAGAAGTGAATTATAGTCCAGATTTACAAAAACAGCGTTCTCTCGCTGAGATAAGGCCAAAATGAACAAGTAGTGTGTGTAGCTGCTAACTTCACAATAAACACATCAAAGCATTAAGAACTTGCTATTTTCTCAATCCTGCATATGTCTGATGAAGAAAGCAGTCTGTAACCATGTTTCGAAGTGAACTGCTAGTCAGATTTACAAAAACAGCGTTCTCTCGCTGAGATAAGGCCAAATGAACAAGTAGTGTGTGTAGCTGCTAAACTTCACAATAAACACATCAAAGCATTAAGAACTTGCTATTTTCTCAATCCTGCATATGTCTGATGAAGAAAGCAGTCTGTAACCATGTTTAGAAGTGAACTGCTAGTCAGATTTACAAAAACAGCGTTCTTTCGCTGAGATAAGGCCAAAATGAACAAGTAGTGTGTGTAGCTGCTAAACTTCACAATAAACACATCAAACCATTAAGAACTGCTATTTTCTCAATCCTGCATATGTCTGATGAAGAAAGCAGTCTGTAACCATGTTTCCAACTGAATTATAGTCAGATTTACAAAAACAGCGTTCTCTCGCTGAGATAAGGCCAAAATGAACAAGTAGTGTGTGTAGCTGCTAAACTTCACAATAAACACATCAAACCATTAAGAACTTGCTATTTTCTCAATCCTGCATATGTCTGATGAAGAAAGCAGTCTGTAACCATGTTTCCAACTGAATTATAGTCAGATTTACAAAAACAGCGTTCTCTCGCTGAGATAAGGCCAAAATGAACAAGTAGTGTGTGTAGCTGCTAAACTTCACAATAAACACATCAAACCATTAAGAACTTGCTATTTTCTCAATCCTGCATATGTCTGATGAAGAAAGCAGTCTGTAACCATGTTTAGAAGTGAACTGCAGTCAGATTTACAAAAACAGCGTTCTCTCGCTGAGATAAGGCCAAAATGAACAAGTAGTGTGTGTAGCTGCTAAACTTCACAATAAACACATCAAACCATTAAGAACTTGCTATTTTCTCAATCCTGCATATGTCTGATGAAGAAAGCAGTCTGTAACCATGTTTCCAACTGAACTTAAGTCAGATTTACAAAAACAGCGTTCTCTCGCTGAGATAAGGCCAAAATGAACAAGTAGTGTGTGTAGCTGCTAAACTTCACAATAAACACATCAAAGCATTAAGAACTTGCTATTTTCTCAATCCTGCATATGTCTGATGAAGAAAGCAGTCTGTAACCATGTTTCCAACTGAATTATAGTCAGATTTACAAAAACAGCGTTCTCTCGCTGAGATAAGGCCAAAATGAACAAGTAGTGTGTGTAGCTGCTAAACTTCACAATAAACACATCAAAGCATTAAGAACTTGCTATTTTCTCAATCCTGCATATGTCTGATGAAGAAAGCAGTCTGTAACCATGTTTACAAGTGAACTGCTAGTCAGATTTACAAAAACAGCGTTCTCTCGCTGAGATAAGGCCAAAATGAACAAGTAGTGTGTGTAGCTGCTAAACTTCACAATAAACACATCAAACCATTAAGAACTTGCTATTTTCTCAATCCTGCATATGTCTGATGAAGAAAGCAGTCTGTAACCATGTTTCCAACTGAACTTATAGTCAGATTTACAAAAACAGCGTTCTCTCGCTGAGATAAGGCCAAAATGAACAAGTAGTGTGTGTAGCTGCTAAACTTCACAATAAACACATCAAACCATTAAGAACTTGCTATTTTCTCAATCCTGCATATGTCTGATGAAGAAAGCAGTCTGTAACCATGTTTCGAACTGAACTTAAGACAGATTTACAAAAACAGCGTTCTCTCGCTGAGATAAGGCCAAATGAACAAGTAGTGTGTGTAGCTGCTAAACTTCACAATAAACACATCAAAGCATTAAGAACGTGCATATTTTCTCAATCCTGCATATGTCTGATGAAGAAAGCAGTCTGTAACCATGTTTAGAAGTGAACTGCAGCCAGATTTACAAAAACAGCGTTCTCTCGCTGAGATAAGGTCAAAATGAACAAGTAGTGTGTGTAGCTGCTAAACTTCACAATAAACACATCAAAGCATTAAGAACTTGCTATTTTCTCAATCCTGCATATGTCTGATGAAGAAAGCAGTCTGTAACCATGTTTCCAACTGAATTATAGTCAGATTTACAAAAACAGCGTTCTCTCGCTGAGATAGGCCAAAATGAACAAGTAGTGTGTGTAGCTGCTAAACTTCACAATAAACACATCAAACCATTAAGAACTTGCTATTTTCTCAATCCTGCATATGTCTGATGAAGAAAGCAGTCTGTAACCATGTTTAGAAGTGAACTGCATAGTCAGATTTACAAAAACAGCGTTCTCTCGCTGAGATAAGGCCAAAATGAACAAGTAGTGTGTGTAGCTGCTAAACTTCACAATAAACACATCAAAGCATTAAGAACTTGCTATTTTCTCAATCCTGCATATGTCTGATGAAGAAAGCAGTCTGTAACCATGTTTAGAAGTGAACTGCAGTCAGATTTACAAAAACAGCGTTCTCTCGCTGAGATAAGGCCAAAATGAACAAGTAGTGTGTGTAGCTGCTAAACTTCACAATAAACACATCAAAGCATTAAGAACTTGCTATTTTCTCAATCCTGCATATGTCTGATGAAGAAAGCAGTCTGTAACCATGTTTCGAAGTGAACTGCTAGTCAGATTTACAAAAACAGCGTTCTCTCGCTGAGATAAGGCCAAAATGAACAAGTAGTGTGTGTAGCTGCTAAACTTCACAATAAACACATCAAAGCATTAAGAACTTGCTATTTTCTCACTCCTGCATATGTCTGATGAAGAAAGCAGTCTGTAACCATGTTTCAGACGTGAACTTATAGTCAGATTTACAAAAACAGCGTTCTCTCGCTGAGATAAGGCCAAAATGAACAAGTAGTGTGTGTAGCTGCTAAACTTCACAATAAACACATCAAAGCATTAACTACTTGCTATTTTCTCAATCCTGCATATGTCTGATGAAGAAAGCAGTCTGTAACCATGTTTCCAACTGAATTATAGTCAGATTTACAAAAACAGCGTTCTCTCGCTGAGATAAGGCCAAAATGAACAAGTAGTGTGTGTAGCTGCTAAACTTCACAATAAACACATCAAAGCATTAAGAACTTGCTATTTTCTCAATCCTGCATATGTCTGATGAAGAAAGCAGTCTGTAACCATGTTTAGAAGTGAACTGCAGTCAGATTTACAAAAACAGCGTTCTCTCGCTGAGATAAGGCCAAAATGAACAAGTAGTGTGTGTAGCTGCTAAACTTCACAATAAACACATCAAACCATTAAGAACTTGCTATTTTCTCAATCCTGCATATGTCTGATGAAGAAAGCAGTCTGTAACCATGTTTCCAACTGAATTATAGTCAGATTTACAAAAACAGCGTTCTCTCGCTGAGATAAGGCCAAAATGAACAAGTAGTGTGTGTAGCTGCTAAACTTCACAATAAACACATCAAACCATTAAGAACTTGCTATTTTCTCAATCCTGCATATGTCTGATGAAGAAAGCAGTCTGTAACCATGTTTAGAACTGAATTATAGTCAGATTTACAAAAACAGCGTTCTCTCGCTGAGATAAGGCCAAAATGAACAAGTAGTGTGTGTAGCTGCTAAACTTCACAATAAACACATCAAAGCATTAAGAACTTGCTATTTTCTCAATCCTGCATATGTCTGATGAAGAAAGCAGTCTGTAACCATGTTTCCAACTGAATTATAGTCAGATTTACAAAAACAGCGTTCTCTCGCTGAGATAAGGCCAAAATGAACAAGTAGTGTGTGTAGCTGCTAAACTTCACAATAAACACATCAAAGCATTAACTTGCTATTTTCTCAATCCTGCATATGTCTGATGAAGAAAGCAGTCTGTAACCATGTTTAGAAGTGAATAGTCAGATTTACAAAAACAGCGTTCTCTCGCTGAGATAAGGCCAAAATGAACAAGTAGTGTGTGTAGCTGCTAAACTTCACAATAAACACATCAAACCATTAAGAACTTGCTATTTTCTCAATCCTGCATATGTCTGATGAAGAAAGCAGTCTGTAACCATGTTTCCAACTGAATTATAGTCAGATTTACAAAAACAGCGTTCTCTCGCTGAGATAAGGCCAAAATGAACAAGTAGTGTGTGTAGCTGCTAAACTTCACAATAAACACATCAAACCATTAAGAACTTGCTATTTTCTCAATCCTGCATATGTCTGATGAAGAAAGCAGTCTGTAACCATGTTTCAACTGAATTATAGTCAGATTTACAAAAACAGCGTTCTCTCGCTGAGATAAGGCCAAAATGAACAAGTAGTGTGTGTAGCTGCTAAACTTCACAAAAAACACATCAAAGCATTAAGAACTTGCTATTTTCTCAATCCTGCATATGTCTGATGAAGAAAGCAGTCTGTAACCATGTTTAACTGAATAGTCAGATTTACAAAAACAGCGTT
>NW_025421232.1:0-97500 GCF_020382885.2 Scatophagus argus
GGTGAGAAGCTGCGGGTGATGGGTGTTAACGACGCAAGGATCTCCTGGATTACTGACTACTTGACAGGCAGGCCACAGTTTGTCCGTCTGGGCAACGTCCTGTCTGATGTGGTGGACAGTGATGTAGCAGCTACACAGGGAACTGTGCTTTCTCCCTTCTTCTTCACCTTATACACCACTGACTTTCAGTACAACTCTGAGTCATGTCACCTGCAAAAGTTTTGCCTGCCTATCGTATACACTATATTGTCCATTGCACTAGTGATTTATAGCTTAATATAACATCTGTAAATATCATTTGTAAATTGTGTTATAGTTTCCGCCTACACTGGATGCACATTAAAGCACATATCCATCTGTATAGTATGTTCATAGTACTTAGAATCCCTGTATATTATGACAACAATCTGTATATCATGTTTATAGTATACCTGTAACATAGACACCTGTACATACCCTGTATATACTGTAAATTACTGTATACCTGGCACTTACTGCTTATTGCACTTCTGGTTAGATGCCAAACTGCGTTTCGTTGCATTGTACTTGTACATGTGTAATGACAATAACGTTGAATCTAATCTAATCTAATCAACAGACTGGACTGGACATCTAACACCGAGGCTGTGTACAAGAAGGTGATGAGCAGGCTCTGTTTCCTGAGGAAATCCTTCAACGTGTACGGCAAGTTGTCGGAGATCTTCTACCAGTCTGTTGTTGCCAGCGCCATTTTCTTTGCTGTGGTGTGTTGGGGCAGCAGCATCAGAGCCAGCGACACTAAAAGACTTGATAAGATCATTAAGAAGGCTGGCTCTGTACTCGGTCTCAGGCTGGAGTCTTTTGAGACCGTGGTGGAGAGGAGGTCACTGAACAAACTGTTATCCATCATGGACAACGATCAGCACCCTCTCCATCATACAGTTGACAGACAGCGGAGCACCTTCTCCCACAGGCTGCTGCAGCTCCGCTGTCAAAGGGACAGATACAGGAAATCTTTCCTGCCACATGCCATCACACTGTGCAATAACAGCTAAACTCTGGTCATACATACAGTCACTAGGCACTTTATATGTTTTAAACACTCGGTTCACTGCACCTTACATTCTACTTTATTTTGCACAACATTACACTGCTTTTTGTTGGCAGGGAGGTTGAGTGTCCCAAATAGGTTTGTGGGACTGTGGGAATGGGGAGGTTGTGTGTCTCTCGTGACTGAAACAATGAAAACTGGATTTTTACCATTACAATATGCACTTTTTTATATTGCTTTGTATGTTGGTATGTTGGCTTATTATGCATAGTGCTGCTGCTGCTGCACTGTAATTTCCCAGCCTGGGATCAATAAAGTATATCTATCTATCCATCTAAAACAATGACAGTCAGAGCATGTAATTTTTCATCAATATTGTTGAGTTTCTCCTGCAACACAGGAATATACCCTGTTAGGGACTTCCTAACTCTGTTGTAGGTGTAGTGGGACTGAAATAGCCACACATAGAAAAGAGTTTGGTCTCGACCTGCTCTAATTGGAAAGTGTCAAGAGATAACTTTTGTTGTGAATTGGCGCTATATAAATAAACTGAATTGAAATTGAACATATAGTTTATCATGTTAACAGACATCTCATCTTTTTCATTTTACAGCTTTTACCCATTGCTTGAGCACTATAGACACATGCTTAAACCAAAGTAACATAATGTGAAGTTGTTACTATACCTGGTTAAAATAAGGGCGCGAATCAGAGATGTTAGCCTTGAAGATTGTTGGCCGCCGTCTGAATGTGTGCAGATCTGGTCTGGTAAGTTCAACACGGAGGACTCTACATTTATTTACTGATGTCACTTTACTAAAAGCCCAAAAACTGTACAAGTGACCGTATTGTAATAAATTTCAGATCGACTTGAAAAGGCAAACAACATTCTTTCATAGTTAGGGCATCAAAAAAGATCAGTGTTCACCACAAAAGTGTTTTCTATAATGTGTATGTGTGCAATCGATAATCCTATCTAAGTTCTGTAGATCTTTGCATTACAGGGACTGATCTGTAGAAACTGGGCTTTGTTTGTGTTTCGTCTGATGAGATTTGCGTCCACCTTCTTTGCAAGACTACAGTGGTGTTTGGTAATGTTTGTGGATCCGGAGCGACAACACTTCTCTTTCGCGGGTTTGTATGCACAGATCTAGGTCAAATGGAACCTTGCAGAGTTTTACTTTAGGGGGACCTATAAGCTTAAAAATCTTCTTTCAATTTTAGATTAGACATTTCACAGAAAATAAGACTCGAAGAAGCAGCAAATAAACTTTTCACTAAAACAGTAATTTAGCAGAAAATAAGAAGGAGGATCAGATGCCACGATGAAGAAGTGACTATAATGTCTGCAAAAAACTCCTGCAAACATCCACAAAAAGATCAATGCTATGATCCTTTAACAAGACCATGGAATTAACCAATCAGAAGAGACTCCTCATCAACTCATCAGCCAATCAGAGTCATGGCATGTGACCCACCTCCTTTAAGAGAGGTCAGTTTGGGGCCAGTCAGTCTGATGATGGCAGGAGTAATGGATGTACCCAATTACGAGGTAAGCACTAACCTACAAATTTTCACAAAGTTTGACATAATTCACTAACTTTCACAAAATTTCATAAGCCACTAGATGGGGTTAGGGATAAGTCAGGACACTCATAACCAACCCTGCCTTAAGAAAAAGTAAACACAGGGACTTGTATATTCTGGACTATCACCTACTGCAGACAGAATTTAAAATTTGAAGCTTATGTGTGGTAAGGACTTGAAATGTTTGAGTAAACTATAAGCAATCTAAAAATGTAAATCTTAAATAATGACTTGCTTCACTACTCTAAATTGCCCCTAGGTGTGAGTGTGAGAGTGTGTGGTTGTTTGTCTTTGTGTGTTGGCCCTGCGATTGACTGGCGACCAGTCCAGGGTGTACCCCGCCTCTCGCCCGTAGTCAGCTGGGATAGGCTCCAGCCCCCCCACGACCCTGACGGATAAGCGGTATAGAAAATGGATGGATGGATGACTTGCTTCATTGCAAAGGTAATGACTTTAAATACATTGTGTACTCTCCTATTTTATTTAGGTATTTTGTTCTGTGTTCTAAAAATGTATTTTTATTTACAGCTTGAGCCAGAGCGACAAAGCGATGAGGCCAAGGGAAAGAAGAAACAGAAACGAGGCTGACAAGGACATAAATGTCCAATTTGTGGACATATGTATGCAGGCATTGTCCAGCACCTGAAAGGGACAGAGCAGGTTGTCAATAAGACAGAACTGCTCCTTTTGAGCAGACTTGCTCACCGACAGTATTTCATCTAACGCTTAGGAGTTTTCATTTGTTTTATATATTTACTGACTCTATGCATTTTATGCACCAATGTTTTTCTTTTTTATTTTTGCATTTCCACAGCTTCAGAGCAAATCTGGATTGCCCAGTCAGGCTCTGTAAATCCAAATACATCAATAGGCTTGATAAGCACCTGATGACAGTCCATCAACTGAAGGTAGAGTTTTTTTTTTGTGATGTATAGCAAATTGCCATGTTCATGCTTTATGGTAGTGTAAACAGCACTTTGGAGACAAAATGTGAAATATACATGTGACTGATAGCAAATAACATACTGGTGATACTGGAATGGAGAACCCTGATACACAGCCCTGCGGCTGTCATTTGAAGAAAAAATTTAACTTAAAGCAATATTGTACATTTTCGGCAACCTATGGTAAAACTGTACATGGAGAAGGCAAAGGACCGGTTCATCGCGAGGGAACTTGCTCCATGCCAGCCCAGATCCACAGCCTCCACCACCTGCTGCTTCTCCCAGTGAGGGTCTCCACATTTTAGCATTTCACAAGACTGAAATTATAATAATGAAATTAGAATGAACTGCTGTATCATTCATGTATGTTTTATGTGCTGTTGAAAATCACTATCCTATCAATTCTATTCAGTTCAATTTCGGCCCGCAGGGAGAACCACCCCGCCGATAGTCGGTGCACAAAAGAATGAATGACAGGCAGATGTCAACAGTAGACACTGGGTTGGTCATAGAGTTCAACATGAAGATCTGGATGGAGAGATACCTGCAGAAAGATACAGAGAGTGAGAGAGAGAGAGAGAGAAAGGGAGGGAGAGACACAAAACTACGAGGAGAACTGGACACACAGTTAGTGACATAAAATAATGAACTGTATGTTAATCTGACGAGGGGAGAGGATAGAAGAGGAAACGGAGGAGGGGGAACTGCTTGGTGGATCATGTTTGTGTCCCCCGGCAGCATAGGCCTATAGCAGCATAGATATGATAGAGATTTAAAGATTAACACTTAGTCAGGCCTATTCTACCTGTGGCTATATATCATGAGGTGAGTGTAACTATGCCTACCAACCCTACACACTTTATTTGAGGCTAACTATATGCTTTACTAAACAGAAAGGTTTTAAGTTTAGTCTTAAAAGTGGAGGTGGTGTCTGCCTGTCGAACCCAGATTGGCAACTGGTTCCACAGCAGGGGTGCCTGATAGCTAAAGGCTCGTCCTCCTGTTCTACTTTTATGAATTCTGGGAACTGCAAGTAAACCTGCGCTCTGTGATCTGAGTGTTCTATTGGGAATATATGGGACTATTAGATCTTGCAGGTATGATGGGGCTAGTCCATTTAGGGCCTTATATGTAAGTCGGAGAATTTTAAAGTCTATTGTGAATTTTACCGGAAGCCAGTGAAGAGAAGCTAAGATGGAGGAGATGTGATCCCTTTTACCGATTCCTGTTAAAACTCTAGCTGCTGCATTCTGGATCAGCTGCAGGCTATTAATAGAGTAATTTGGACATCCTGACAATAGTGAGTTGCAGTAGTCCAGCCTAGAAGTAACGAAAGCATGGACAAGTTTTTCAGCATCACTCTGCGAGAGGACGCTCCTAATCTTAGCAATATTACGGAGGTGAAAGAAGGCGATCTTAGAGGTCTGTTTAATGTGATGGATAAATGACACGTCCTGATCGAAGATAATGCCGAGGTTCCTCGCAGTCGTACTGGGGGCCAAAGTAATGCCGTCCAGAGAGACAGTATTTTCAGCTATTCTAGTTCTAAGATGTTTGGGACCTAGAACAATGATCTCAGTTTTGTCTGATAAAAAATTGGAGGTCATCCAGTCCTTTATGTCTTTAAGACATGCCTGGAGTCTGGCTAATGGCTCTGTTTCTTCAGGCTTTAAGGATAAGCACAGCTGAGTGTCATCAGCATAACAATGAAAGTTTATGCCATGTTTCTGAATAATATTTCCTAGAGGGAGCATGTATAAGGTGAACAGGATCGGCCCAAGCATTGAACCTTGTGGAACACCGAGGTTAACCCTTATATATGAAGAGGAAACATCATTAACGTGAAAAAAGTGAAATCTATCTGTTAAATATGATTTGAACCAGCGTAGCGCAGTCCCTGTGATCCTAGTCTCACGTTCTAATCTGTGTAATAAAATGTTGTTGTGCGACTTAGTAGGAGCAATTTGGTTATTGGCAAAGAGTCAATGATTATGGAAAATAATCATCAAAGTAAAATCAGTGTATGCTTACAGCAACAACCATCCATAGATAAGTATCACTTTGTAATAAACACTATTATAATCTAAGTTTTATCAACACACATTAACTATTAACTAAGATAACACAGGTACAGCAACAAGAGTATATCTATACATAGGTGTGCATATATACAGGAGTGTGTGTGTGTGTGTGTATGTATGGGTGTGTGAGAAAGAGATGATGACAACAGTATGGAGGCTAACAAGCTAGCCAGGTAGCGGCTAACAAGCTAGTGGCTAAAAACAAACAAAATGGCGGTTAGCAAGCTAGCCAGAGGGTGGCTAACAAGCTACAGGCTAAAAACAAACAAGATGGCGGTTAGCAAGCTAGCCAGAGGGTGGCTAACAAGCTACAGGCTAAAAACAAACAAAATGGCGGTTAGCAAGATAGCAGCTAACAAGATAGCAGCTAACAACAAGCTAGTGGCTGACTACAATTAAGATGGCGGATGGCCACGTGAGTGGAGGAACTACAACCAGAATGGTGGAGGACCACATGAGGAGGGGTCAGCACACCAGGATGAACAACCACATAAAGGATGACTCAGCAAACAAAACTAGTCACACGCATGTGATGACTCAGCAAAACTCCAAATGACTACCGAAGAATACGCCGGCCGTATTATTCAGAGCCAAGATGGTGATAGCCAACGTGATGTTGCTTATGTGGTCACAGAAGGGAACAATGGGCGGAAGCCTTTGCGCGCCACGTACCCCTTGGTTACGGTTCGTGATCGCGTGCTCGGACTTTCGCCTCACCGTTCAGAAAGAAGAGTGTGAGGGAAGATAGAAATGAAAATACAAGAAAACACAACCCAATAAAATAATCCACTCTAATTCTTTAGAAACTCGCGTGTCACCACACAATAGCGGAGTCAGTAAACCGGAGTTTATCTGCTCAGCTATTGGCCCTTTAACTGGTGACGCGCGGTCTCGCTGAAACGGCGGAAATGACCGACCGGAAAACAAAATCAATGAATGCAGCACTTAAAAGTTACAGAAATCATGTGTAAACAACCCTACGTTACACTATCTCTGCCCAGACATAAGCCTCTTACGTTGCGTTGCTCCGATCATTCGGAGTTTGAAATAATGATCCGCTTAAACGTTCGCAGCGTCGTCCTCGGCGGGATGCTGGCGGTCCGTTATTCTGATGATGCGGAGTGTTGATCTCTCGGCGGCAGCGGAGAAAATCACCGGTGAAAAAGTTAACAAACTTTGTTTTCGTCCTTAACAAAGTCGGCGCGCGGCTCGTTAACGCGCGATCAGCTGATTGTTCAGCGATCCACGTCGGATGAAGAAAAAAAGGAAAAGTTACGGAGAAAAATACAGCAGTCTGTTTCTCGGCCTGCGAGTTGCAGAACTGTGACCCGGGATCTAAAATGATGTTAATCAAAACGTTTGATTGTTGCTCCCTTTTGGCGGTTTGGACATTTGGAGAGCCTGGAGAAGCTCTCACTGTCACAGCACGCACGGGGAAAAAGCGAAGTCCGATGGTCGCAGTGACCTTTTATTACCTGAGTGACGTCACCGTAGATTCCTTAGGGATGGCTGGCACACAGCCAATGTCTGTGCTCGTTCGGGGCTCGAATTTATGACTAGGCGTACGCCATAAAATAGATTTCTAACGGTTAGTCACTCTAAGTCAGGCTTTATGGGTCACATGTAGGCCTCTCTATTGTTCTCCAGAGCACATGACCAGAGATCCCAACACAGCCTATATGTCAGGAGATAGGCTAGCTTACAGCAGGGCCCGGAAAGAACTGAAAAAGGGCATCCAGCTGGCTAAACACAGGCACAAGCAGCGCATTGAGGAGCACTTCAACAACAACGATCCACGTAACATGTGGAAAGGCATCAGGACCATCACAGACTATAAGCGGAATGACCAGCAGGTCAGCCATGTCCCGACCCTACCTGACACCTTGAACAGCTTCTTCGCACGCTTCGGCTCTCCGAGCAGCAGAAGAACTGCTGACCTTCCTCAGCCAGAGGTGCAGCAGCAGCCTCTCGTCCTGCAGCTGCACCAAGTGACCTCTGCTTTGAGGAGGATCAATGTCAACAAGGCTGCAGGTCCAGATAAGGTGTCAGGGCGCACACTGAAGTCATGCGCTGACCAACTGGCAGAAGTCTTCCTGGACATCTTCAACCCGTCCATACAGCTGTCCACGGTCCCTGTGTGCCTGAAGTCCTCCATCATTGTGCCCGTGCCCAAGAAATCAACCATCACCTGCCTCAACGACTACCGACCTGTCACTCTGACCCCGGTTATTATGAAGTGCTTCGAGAGGATCCTCCTGAGATACATCAAGGACGCCGTCCCCGTTGGCCTGGACAGTCTGCAGTTCGCCTACAGGGAGAACCGTTCTACGGAGGATGCCGTCTCGCTAGCACTTCACACGGCCCTGACTCACCTGCAGCATCCTAACACCTATGTTAGGATGCTATTTGTGGACTTCAGCTCGGCTTTTAACACCGTTCCCCGGATATGCTGGCCCTGAAGCTCCACAACCTGGGTTTGTCAGACTCACTCTGCTCCTGGATCAGGGACTTCCTCACCAACAGGCCCCAGGTGGTGAGGATAGGGGAGTCTACATCAGCCCCACTGATCCTCAACACTGGCACGCCGCAGGGTTGTGTACTCAGCCCTGCCTTATTCATCCTCTACACACGACTGCTCTGCTATCCACCCCACAAACATGGTCGTTAAGTTCGCGGACAACACCACTGTGGTGGGTCTCATATCCAACAATGATGAGACCCACTACAGAGATGAAGTCCAGAACTTGACACAGTGGTGTTCCAGGAACAACCTCATCCTGAACATCAGCAAAACCAAGGAGGTCATAGTGGACTACAGGAGGTCCAGGAAGATCGATCACGCTCCTGTCTGTATACTCGGGGAGGCGGTTGAGCGGGTGGACAGCATTAAATTCCTGGGCGTCCACATTTCCTCTGACCTCTCCTGGTCAGTGAACACCTCACACCTGGTGAAAAAGGCCCAACAACGGCTTTTCTTTCTCAGGAAGTTGAAACAGACTGGACTGTCTACTCAGCTGCTCATGAACTTTTACAGAGCCACAATCGAAAGCATCCTGTGTCTCAGTGTGACTGTGTGGTATGGCAGTTGCACAGCACATGACAGAAAGGACTTAGCCCGGGTGGTGAGGACAGCACAGGGGATTGTGGGCTGCAGTCTACCAGATCTGGACTCAGTTTACACTGCCCGAGTCCAGAAGAAGGCAAGACGCATTGCCACAGACCCCACCCACCCGGGCAACGAACTGTTTGTACCGCTTCCATCAGGAAAGCGGTACAGGAACATTAAAACCAGCACCAACAGACTCAGGGACAGCTTCTTCCCCAGAGCTGTTAAAGCAATAACCCCCCTACAGTGAAACACTCACGTCCCACCCCCATACAGGACTTCACACATACACCCTCCCCCGTCTATCTGCATACACACACTCAGCATACACATAGTCTGGCACTAAGTGCACTTTTTTTATCTACCTCATTTTGTATTTTATATTTTTATATTTTTTTCTTAAGTGTGCAATTTTAATTTTCTCTGACTATTTATAAGTGTGTTTTTAAGCTGAGAATCTGCACAAAATTTCATTATGCTTGCATAATGACAATAAAGACTCTTGAATCTTCTTTTTCAGGGGAGCAACCATATCTAAAACTGTGTGCAATGTGGCTGCAGCGTTATTAACAAAAGAATCAATTTCTGCAGGATTAACGTTTAAATCAGTATGCTCTGTTGTACTGGTACATGGTGCTGAGGGGAGCTGTGGATTTAGGATTGCATCCCTAAATCTGTCTACACTATCTTCAGAGAGGCATCTGGTATAGTAGACCTTTTTGTTGTGTGCTATAAAGTCTGTTAGAGTTAGTTCAAAAATTACAAGTGAATGGTCTGAAAGGAGAGGGTTTTGAGGGACAACTAACAGGTTCTTAGTTTCTAGGCCGTAGGTGAGAACCAGATCGATGTGTGATTGTGGCAGTGTGTTGGTTCATTCACTATCTGAAGGAAACCTGTTGAATCTAAGAGTGAACTAAAGGCTGTCTTAAGACTGTCAGAGTCAACATCCATATGAATGTTAAAGTCACCTGCTATAATGACTTTATCTGTACTGAGTACTAAACTAGATAAGAAGTCTGAAAACTCACGGGGTGGTTCTCCCTACGGGCCGAAATCGAACTGATAGGATAGTGATTCTCAACATCACATAAAAAAAAAAAAAAAAAAAAAGAATACATGAATGTTACAGCAGTTCATTATAATTTTCATTACTATAATTTTCTTATAACTTGTGAAATGTTAAAATCATATTGAGGTGGTAGCAAAAGTGAAACTAAACAGTTGAGATTTTGTTTTGCTTATCTTTTTAGTAATGTCATTTCTCATGTTGTTAATTGCTTTCCTGCCTGTACAACATCCATTGCACGTCTGCCCGTCCTGGGTGAGGGATCCCTCCTCTGTTGCTCACCCTGAGGTTTCTTCCATTTTTTCCTGTTAAAGGTTTTTCTGGGAGTTTTTCCTTAGTCGATGTGAGGGTCGAAGGGCAGAGGATGTTGCTGATGTTATGTTAAGCCCTTTGAGACAAACTGCTTGTAAAAATGGGCTATACAAATAAAGTTGACTTGACTTGACTTGACAGGAACTCCTCCTCCTCGGCCTGTGCCTCGAGGAATATGATAGTTAATATAACCAGATGGAGTTGATTCATTTAAACATTTAAACATACTCTTCATTCCGTAACCAAGTCTCAGTGAGACAGAATATATCGGACTGATGATCAATAATTAGATCACTGACTAGGAGGGATTTAGAGTGGAGGGATCATATATTTAATAATCCACATCTGATTGTCCTATTTTTTGGCTCTAAATATTTGCTAGTTTGTATTTTTATGAGGTTATTATGATTAACACTTCTTAAATTTTGTGCTGGTTGGACTATGGGAGGACGAGGCACTGACACTATTTCTATGGGATTGTTAAACTTAGTATTACTGTGTGCATTTATATTTTTATTTATTCTAATTTTAACGGAGGGCGGCAGTCCTACAGAAGCAGCAGAGAAGTGTGTAAGACAGCGACTCTGCTTCCTGGCCTCGACCCTGGGTTGTCAGGGCGTTGGTTGTCTAATAAACTTGGCCATATTGGTAGAAATAAGAGCCGCACCACCCCAAGTGGGATGAATGCCGTCTCTGCTAATGAGGCCAGGTTTTCCCCAGAAATTCTCCCAATTATCTATAAAGGCCACGTTGTTTTCTGGACACCACCGTGACAGCCAGCGATGGAGCGATGACATGCGGCTAAACATGTCATCACTGGTCAGATTCGGGAGGGGACCAGAGAACACTACGGAGTCCGACATGGTTTTTGCTAAATTACACACCGACTCAATATTTACTTTGGTGACCTCCGACTGGCGTAGCCGAGTGTCATTAGCGCTGACGTGAATTATAATCTTACCATATTTACTCTTATCTCTCGCCAGCAGCTTTAAATTGCCCTCTTTGTTGCCCGCTCTGGCCCCCGGGATGCATTTGACTATGGTCGCTGGTGTCGCCTTCACATATCGCAAAACGGAATCGCCAATAACCAGGGTCGGTTTCTCAGCGGGTGTGTCACTGAGTGGGGAAAAGCGGTTAGACACATGAAGCGGTTGGTGCTGAACCACGGGCCTTTGTTTTGGACTACGCTTCTTTCGAACCACCACCCAACCTCCCTGACTTCCCGGCTGCTCGGGGGCTGCCGGGGGGCGGCTGACATCAGCTAAAGTAGCTAAAGTAGGCCGGTCCGCACAGGCTAACTGCTGCTGGCTAGCTGTCGGGACTAATGGACTATGATCTATTGCCTCTCTCCCTTGCTCTCTCTGTCGCTCTCCTGCTCTCTCTCTCTCTCTCTCTCTCTCTCTCTCTCTCTCTCAAACCAACCGGTCAAGGCAGATGGCCGCCCATCTTGAGCCGGGGTCTGCTCCGAGGTTTCTGCCTTCTAAAAGGCAGTTTTTCCTCGCCACTGTCGCCAAGTGCTTGCTCAAGGGGGAATGTTGGGCTCTCTCTATTTTACAATTTAATTAAAGAGTTTGGTCTAGACCTGCTCTAATTGGAAAGTGTCATGAGATAACTTTTGTTGTGAATTGGCGCTATATAAATAAACTGAATTGAATTGAATTGAAAATCTACAGTACGAAGCCGGGCCTCTAACTCAGTTAGCCTCGCCTCCAAGGCTATGAATAAGCTACACTTTCTACACATCTCACTCTCACTAAAGGAGGCAGAGGAATAACTAAACATTTCACACACCTTACAGAAGATGGGAGAGGGAGAGGCAGAGGGAGAGTGAGTGGAAGAAACCATGTTAGCACTAAGCTAATCTGAGCTGAACGACAGACAGAATGGGTATCGGGAAAGGAAAGAATCTGGATGATCGTGCGGTTAATAAACTTTTCCTAAAGTGCTTGTGTACTTATTTGTAAGAGCCAACCACAGAAAAAGCTAACACAAAATATGTCAATTGAAGTACACCAATGCCACCGAATGCCAAACGCTAGCAAGAGAATAAGTAGTGCAAGAACAGGAAGTGACGTAATACGCAATATGTTACCCAACGCAGGTCCTGAGAGGTCCTGATCCTTCACTCTCCTTCCTCCACAGCATCCTCCACCTGCTGTGTCTCCCGATGAGGCTCTCCACGTCCAGGCCAGCCCAGACCCACAGCCTCCTTCGTCTGCTGCTTCTCCCGATGAGGCTCTCCACGTCCAGGCCAGCCCAGATCCACAGCCTCCTCCACCTCCTGCTTCTCCCGATGAGGCTCTCCACGTTCAGGCCAGCCCAGATCCACAGCATCCTCCGCCTGCTGTTTCTCCCGATGAGGCTCTCCACGTTCAGGCCAGCCCAGATCCACAGCATCCTCCGCCTCCTGCTTCTCCCGATGAGGCTCTCCACGTTCAGGCCAGCCCAGATCCACAGCATCCTCCGCCTCCTGCTTCTCCCGATGAGGCTCTCCACGTTCAGGCCAGCCCAGATCCACAGCATCCTCCGCCTCCTGCTTCTCCCGATGAGGCTCTCCACGTTCAGGACATCCCAGATCCACAGCATCCTCCACCTCCTGCTTCTCCCAGGCTGTACACAGATGTACAGCCTCCCCCTCCTCCTCCCAGTGTGTGTGTCCTTGACATGGACTGCCCAGATTCCAAGCCTCCATCTCCTCTCCTTGACCAGGGAAGTCCAGATATACAGCTTCTTCCTCCCTATAAGGATCTGCTTGACCAGGTCATCCTTGATCCCCAGTCTCCTTCTCTTCCCCGCCCCCCCTTTCTCCCAAGGAAGGTCTCCACAGCAAGACCAGTCCAGATATACAACTTTCAAACTCCTCCACTAGCAAGTCTCTCCCTGACTCCACAACAGTGTCCTCCATAGTGTCAGCCACAGCTGAGACATCATTACGTACATCATCTCCATTGCAGCCCTCAGTGAGGAAAAAACAAGGACCAGCAACCAACAACCAGTTAGATCACCTGCACCTGGGTGCCGTAGCTGCCAGGTTCTCTATACAGAGCTACAGGTCGTGAAGCAGCAACTGGAATGCGAGCTTGAGAGGAACCATCAGCTCAAACAGCTGCATTCTTCAGCCAGTCGTTCTGTGAGTGTTGTTATTCCTCCTATGGAAATGATGAGTGTGAAGAATTATGCCAGTTATGCTCAGGAAATTGATGAATATGCCTGTGTTTTATTTCAGGTAGCCAAATATGGTCGGCTTAAGCACTTTTTGCCCAGCAAGGCACCACATGGTAAATATGTCCTGTCAAAGTATTTGTATTCACAGATGTAATGCAAAATTGGGTAATTCATATTGTGATTTTTAAGAAGAAAGAAAGTGACATATCTTGTCATTGGAGGGAACTCACTCCAACGAAATTTGTTCTCTGCATTTAACCCACCCAAGTGACGTGAACACACACAGCAAACCCGGGGCAGTGGGCGACCGCGTGCAGCGCCCGGGGAGCAGTGGGGGTTAGGTACCTTGCTCAAGGGTACCTCAGCCATGGACACCGGGACGGGGAATCGAACCAGCGATCCACCGGTTACGGGTCCGACACCCTAACCGCTGATCCACGACTGCCCCTTTATAAGAAGTTCAGCAGATGTGGGACACAGTGGGTTGACACGGGTGTATAGTGCACAACAATGTAAGATGGCTATTCATATATTTGTTACCGGTTCTTTAAAAGTATTTAATTTGTCATGATCAATAATTCATTCATTAATCCATTTATTAATTTTTGACTTGTCCTGTCAGTGAAACTGGTCCTAGCTTTTCAAGGCCATGTAGAAGAAAAATTCGAGAAAATGCCAAACAGAGAGCCACTCGTGACCCATTTCCTCGAATTCATGGCAGATGGTGAAGTCCCAGCTATCAGCCTCCTTTTCCTACAAAACCATGGGATAGTTCGAGAGTAAGTATTAGATTTTTTTTTACATGGATTGTCAGTGCCAATATATAGGAAATTAACTGATCTTTATTTTTAAGATACTAATCTAAACCTATTCTTTAAAGATTTTTAGCTCACCTGCAACAACAAGGGTTCAAACCCACAACGCAGAGAAGCTACCTGACAGATGTTGTGGCCTTTCTGAAATACGTCCTTAACATGGCACCACAACAAGTGCGACTCTCAACCAGGAGCATCAATGCCCTCTTGGTTGAAATAAGGGCGCGTATCAGAGATGTTAGCCGTGAGATTGTTGGCCACCGACTGAATGTGCGCAGATCTAAGTCTGGTAAGTTCAACACAGAGGACTGTTGTTGTTTATTGACATCACTTTACTAAAAGCCCAAAAACTGCATGAAGATTAAAGATTAAGATTAAAGTGACATATTTTGTCATTGGAGGGAACTCACTCCAACGAAATTTGTGCTCTGCATTTAACCCACCCAAGTGACGTGCACACACACAGCAAACCCGGGGCAGTGGGCGACCGCGTGCAGCGCCTGGGGAGCAGTGGGGGTTAGGTACCTTGCTCAAGGGTACCTCAGCCATGGACATGGAATCGAACCAGCGATCCACCGGTTACGGGTCCGACACCCTAACCGCTGATCCACGACTGCCCCACTGTATTGTGAAAAATTTCAGATCGACTCAAACAAACATGCTGCTTTCATAGAGAGGGCACCAAAAAAGATCAGTGCTGCACTCGGTATGTATGAATTCTCACTACAAAAGCTTTATCTTTAATGCGTATGTGTGCAATGTAATCCTATCTAAGCACTACAGATCTTTGCATTACTGGACTGATCTGTAGAAAATGGGCTTTATTTGCATTTCGTCTGATGAGATTTGCATCCACTTTCTTTGTAAATGGAACCCTGCAGAGTTTTACTTTAGGAGGAACCTATGTGTACAAACTGGACTTTCACATATGGATCGGTATGTGGATGTAAATGTCCTCCATTTTAAACACTCTGTGGTCAGTGTGTTGTGTGTTTTGTAGTGTACCGCGCTCCTTTGTAGTGTACTTTGTAGTCATAACTATAATTTTCTTATAACTTGTGAAATGTTGAAATCATATTGAGGTGGTAGCAAAAAGTGAAACTAAACAGTTGAGATTTTGTTTTACTTATCTTTTTAGTAATGTCATTTCTCATGTTGTTAATTGCTTTCCTGCCTGTACAACATCCATTGCACGTCTGCCCGTCCTGGGTGAGGGATCCCTCCTCTGTTGCTCACCCTGAGGTTTCTTCCATTTTTTCCTGTTAAAGGTTTTTCTGGGAGTTTTTCCTTAGTCGATGTGAGGGTCGAAGGGCAGAGGATGTTGCTGATGTTATGTTAAGCCCTTTGAGACAAACTGCTTGTAAAACTGGGCTATACAAATAAAGTTGACTTGACTTACTGCGCTCCTGTCCCATACTCTGAATTTTTACTGGAATTTTCAGAGTTCCTATCGAGTCTCGTCCTTAAACCTAATAAAGTAATTATCATGGGCGATTCAACATCGACGTGGACGATAGTAATGATAGCCTTTGCACAGCATTTATCTCCCTATTAGATTCAATCGGCTTCTGTCAGTGTGTACATAAACCCACTCACTGCTTCAGTCACACTCTTGACCTTGTTCTGACATATGGCATTGAAGTAGAACATTTAATAGTCTTTGAACCAAATTTTCTTCTATCTGACCATTGTTTAATAACTTTTGAGTTTGTACTATTTGACTTCATACCACCAAGAAAAAACTCCTACACTAGATACGTGTGTGTTAGTGCTGTGGCTAAATTTAAAGAAGCAGTTCTATTGTCATAAACTTCAGTATCATGTCCAGATACTAGTGAACATTACAGCAATCCCTCTCAAATGGACCATTTTGTGGACAGTGCTGCAAACTCATTAAGGACAACGATAGACTCTGTTGCCCCGTTAAAAAAGAAATGCATAAAGCAAAATAGACTTGCACCCTGGTTATAATACAGAGGTTCGCAAATGCGAACAAAAACTTAAAAGGAAATGGCATTCCTCCAAACCTATTGAATCTCGCTCAGTCTCAGTCAAGACAGTCTTAGATCATATAAGTAGGCCCTACAGACTGCCAGAGCAGCCTATTACTCGAAATTAATTGAGGATAACAAGCATAATCCCAGGTTTCTCTTCAGCACTGTAGCCAGGCTGACAGAGAGCCATAGTGCTATCGAGCCTTGTATCCCTGTGATCCTCAGCAGCAGTGACTTTATAACCTTTTGTAACAACAAGATTTTAAACATTAGAGACAAAATTCAACACCTATTGACCTCAGCTGGTACTGATATAACATCAAACACTGGTGCCTTAGAAACAACAGTAGAAACAGATAATCATCTTGACTGCTTTTCTCCTATTGACCCTCATCAGCTACATTCACTTATATATTCATCCAAGGGCAGCCATCTTGCACAAGAACTTTGCACTACTCTTTTCATTTGCACTACTCTGCCATTTGCACAATACCACCGTAAATATTATTGTCATCCCAGACATATATATTTTTTTTTATTCTGGTAATTCTTATATTTATATAGTGCTGTTTTATATTTATAGTAGTTAGTATTGGTTATTGGGCTTATACCGGGACTAGGGAAACTAATTTCGTTCCACCTCATGTTTCTACATGTGTGAAATGACAATAAAGCTCCTTGAATCCTTGAATCCACAACAACCAGCATGAGAGATCATATTTCTCCTGTACTGGCTTCTCTACATTGGCTAGGCCAGCCCCTAGTTATGCTGCTATAGGCTTAGACTGCCGGAGATCTCCCATGATGCACTGAGCTCTTTCTTCCTCTCCCTCTCCTTCTGCACACATTTATGTCCCATTAACACATATCACTAACTCAACCTCTTCCCTGGAGTCCTTGTGCTTTCCCTTCTCGCAGGTTCTCATGGATCGTGGTCGGACCTCCTGCTGCGGTCCTGCTCAAAACTTACTGCAATTACTCCTATTTAGTCATAATCTATTTTAATTCTATTGCTACTCTGCTGCAGCAGCTACCATTATTATTGTTACTAAAATTACTATCATAATCACCATACTTCATTGAAATTATCATTATCTACAGTTCCAATACTTCTAGTGTTATTACTGCTGCTATGCATCTCTGCTTGTGTGCTCCTTCTCTCATGCTCCATCCCCTCCCTCTCTCTCTCTCTCTCTTTGTCTGTCTCTCTCGCTCTCTCTCTCTCTCTCTCTCTCTCTCTCTCCCCCATTCAGATCAGATCAGATCAGATCAGAATTCCTTTATTTATCCCTGGAGGGAAATTCTTGTTTTTACAGACATTGCACATGCAGTATTCCCGACCAAGAAAGGAGAAAAGTGCAGAGTATAAAAAATAGGATAAACTTAATAAAGATAGGATAAACAAAACTAAAATCTCAAAGTACAGGTATTTACAAAAAACTGTATTCAAATTTTTAAGAAATTTTAAAATACAGATATGTACATGTGTAAAAAGCCAATATGTACATTGTATATATACAATGAGTGTGTCCGTCACAGTGCTGAGTTTAACAGTTTGATGGCGACAGGCAGGAATGATTTCCTGTGTCGCTCTGTGGTGCATCATGGGAGTCAGAGTCTGTTGCTGAACGAGCTCCTGTAGCCGATCAGCACATTGTGGAGAGGGTGAGAGGGAAAGTCCAGTATAGTTCTTATTTTGGACAACATCCTCCTCTCAGACACCACTGTCAGAGAGTCCAGTTCCTCTCCCACAACATGGCTGGCCTTCTTGATGATTCTATTGAGTCTGTTGGTGTCCCTCACCCTCAGGCAGCTGCCCCAGCAGGCAACGGCATATGTGATGGCACTGGACACCACCGACTCATAGAACATCCTCAGCATCGTCCTGCAGATGTTGAAGGACCTCAGCCGCCTCAGAAAGTAGAGGCGACTCTGGCCCTTTCTGTAGACCATGTCCACGTTCTTGCATCAGTCCAGCTTGTGGTCTAAGTACACCCCCAGGTATTTGTACTCCTCCACCACCTCCACAGTGTCCCCTTTGATGTTGATAGGGGTCACTGGAGCCTTAGTCCTCCTCAGGTCCACCACCAGTTCTTTGGTCTTTGTCACATTGAGCTGTAGGTGGTTTTTCCCGCTCCATGTGACAAAGTTGTCCACTACCGTCCTGTACTCCCTCTCATCCCCCCCAGTAATACACCCAACCACTGCAGAGTCATCAGAAAATTTCTGAAGATGGCAGGACTCTGTGCAGTGCGTAAAGTCTGTGGTGTAGATTGTGAAGAGGAAGGGAGAGAGGACAGTCCCCTGTGGAGCCCCGGTGTTGCTGATCACTTCATCTGACAGGCAGCACTTCAGGCGTACGTACTGCGGTCTGCCCGTCAGATAGTCTGCGATCCAGGACACCAGTGGGGCATCCACCTGCATCGCTGTCAGCTTCTCAGCCAGCAGAGCCGGCCTGATGGTGTCAAACGCACTCAAGAAATCGAAGAACATGATTCTCACAGTGCTTGCCGGCTTGTCTCAGGTGAGTGTAGACTCTGTTCAGCAGGTAGATGATGGCATCGTCCACTCCAAGGCGGGGCTGGTAGGCGAACTGAAGGGGATCCTGAAGCGGTTGGACCATGGGCCTGAGCTGCTCCAGGACGAGTCTTTCCAGGGTCTTCATGATGTGTGACGTCAGGGCCACAGGCCTGTAGTCCTTGGGGTCGCTGGGACGCGGCGTCTTCGGGACAGGAACGAGGCATGACGTCTTCCACACCACGGGGACCCTCTGGAGACTCAGACTCAGGTTGAAGACATGATGGAGTATCAGCTCACCTTGTCCTCTTCAGTATCTGGGCCTGCAGCTTTGCCTGCATGGAGTCTCTGCAGCTGTCTTCTCACCTGGTCAGCTGTGAAGGTCATCGTTGGGGTGATGGGTGGGGGAGGAGTGCTTGTGGTACCCAGGTGAGAGTGGTCCACCCAGGCTTCTGGGGACAAGGTGTGAGCGAGGCCATCCAGATGGAATGTGGGTGGAGGGAGAGAGGCTGGAGTGGCTGGTTGCTGCAGCCGTACTGCTGAGGAGTCGTTTGAAGTGTGAATTGGGGTCCCTGTGTCGAATCTGTTAAAAAACTGATTCAGCTCATTCGCCCGTTCCACACCGCCATCAACTCCTCCGCTGTTTGGCCCGTAACCTGTGATGGTCCTCATGCCACTCCACACCTCCCTCATGTTGTTCTGCTGGAGTTTCCACTCCAGCTTCCTCCGGTACCTCTTCTTTGCCTCCCTGATCTTTATTCTCAGGGTGCGCTGAATAGCTCTCACCTCCTCCCTATTGCCTGCTCTGAAAGCCCTCTTCTTGTCATTGAGGATGGCTTTGATGTCCTTGGTTACCCACGGCTTGTTGTTGGGGTAACACTTTACAGTTGTGGTTGGGACAATGGTGTCCACACAGAAGTTTATGTAGGCAGTGATGCACTCAGTGAGCCCATCAATGTCCTGGCCGTGGGGCTCACAGAGTGCCTGCCAGTCTGTCACCTCAAAACAGCCCTGGAGTGTCTCATTGGCCTCGTCTGTCCATCTCCTCACAGTCCTTGAAGTTGTGGGCAGACGCTTTACGAGAGGCACATAGCAGGGGGAGAGGTGGATCAGGTTGTGCTCAGTGAGCCCATCAATGTCCTGGCCGTGGGGCTCACAGAGTGCCTGCCAGTCTGTCACCTCAAAACAGCCCTGGAGTGTCTCATTGGCCTCGTCTGTCCATCTCCTCACAGTCCTTGAAGTTGTGGGCAGACGCTTTACGAGAGGCACATAGCAGGGGGAGAGGTGGATCAGGTTGTGATCTGACCTGCCTAGTGGGGGGAGGGGGGACGAGCTGTAACAATCCTTTGCATTAGCATACAGCAGATCAATTGTTCTTCCCTCTCTGGTAGGACAGTTCACAAACTGGGTGAAAGTGGGGAGTGTTTTGTCCAGGTTAGTATGGTTGAAATCACCCGAGATTGCAATGAATGCACTCGGGTGCTGAGTCTGTATCCGGGCTATTGCAGAGTGAATAGTGTCACATGTCCTGCTGGGGTTTGCAGAGGGGGGAACATAAACAGTTACCATGACAACATGTGAAAACTCCCTGGGCAGGTAATATGGACGTAGTCCAACGGCACACAGTTCCACATCCGGGCTGCAGATGCGCTCCTTCACCGTGATGTGAGCTGGATTACACCACCGGTTGTTAACGAGCACGGCAAGCCCCCCCCCCTTTGTGCTTACCGCTGGTAGCGCAGTCTCTGTCCGCACGAACCGTATGGAAGCCCGTTACCGTCACATTGTCGTCGGGTATGTCCTGGTGCAGCCATGTCTCCGTAAAGCACATCAAACTGCACTCCCGGCATTCCCTCTGACTCTGCGACAGTGCCGTCAGTTCGTCCATCTTATTCCCGAGTGACCTCACATTTCCCATGACGATAGAGGGGAGACACGGCTTAAACTTTCTAGTCATAAGCCTCCGCTGTTTCAAAGCTTCCCTCTTCCTCCGTAACTTTTTATTTCCCCTGCATCCCCTGTGCGTTTTAATCCAGCATTCAGCAGGGATTACTCTCGGTGTTTTCCCTGGAGCGGTGGCCGGCTTCAGGTCCATCAGCTGATCCCGAGTGTAAACAATGCGGGCAGCGAGGAGTTTCATCGCCGCTCCGAAAAGTGTAGTTCAGCGACGAACAAAACACCAAAAAGACACACAACTTTCCTGGTGTGTGGTAGGTAGAAAAACAGTGTAGTCCAGAGTAAAAGAAAGTAAAAGGAGTCGCGAAGAAATAATAAAATAGTAAAAAACAGTGAGAAAGATCGGGAGTGTCTGTAACAGGCTGCACACGTATCGACGCATGCGCACTATTCCCCATTCCTCCTTCCCCCAGACAGCAAGGAGGCACTGAGGGTTTTTTTTGGACTCCTGGGTGGGTTTATCATCGCAATAACTGGGCACCGAAAGGGGGTTGTCATAAATATGACCACAGAAGAGGTGAGAGAGGCAGAAAAAGACAAAGATGGTGCTCGCATCATCTGTGTAAGTACAAAGAGGATTATAAAATGACAAAGTGATGCAGGTCACATTGTGATATACATTGATATACATTGTTTAATCAGTTGGTCTGTGACTACTATGTCCTTTGGTACGATAGGTGGAACAGCACAAGACCCAACGCTATCACGGACAAGCGGCTGTTCCCCTCCACCGTCACGAGTATGCCTGGATGCAGCGATACAACCAGCTAAGAGGTCAAGTTGAAGGAGTGTCTGCAGAGACCTTTTTTCACAACACCAATGGGGGGGGTCCTGCTCAAGCTGCCAGAGCTCTTTCAAGCTGCTTGGAAGTCGATGAATTTGGGGTCTGCACCCACTTTCAACATGTTGAGGTGATCCTACAGCACTTATGTAAGACAAGTTCTAATCTGTTTTTAGCACAAATGTTCAACTGGTTTATTTTCCACAGCGGATGATCCGACGGAGGATATTCTTCAGAGCAGAGCACTGACAGTTCTGGCCATTTCAACCTATGCTCTGAAAAAAGGGGCCAAAGGTGGCGAAAAAGGTTCCAACAGAACGAGATAGAGACTTCTGGCCAAGAGGAGCAGGTGAAACAAGGCCTCTGCTGACATACAATCATGTACAATATTATATCTTACACAGTAAGGGTGGCCACAACAATTAAGGGAAGGTTTTTTGTTCCATTCCTGCTCATTCAACACAGCCAAGTATCTATCTAGTTATCTATCATTCACAAGAGCATGTTTTGGGAGCTTTAACAGAGATAAAAACAAAATCACAGTATCAGATCCAAAATCAGCATAATGTACTAATGTACTTACTTACCTATAATTAGGTGGAGGAGAAGGAAGAAGAGGAAGACCACGAGGCAGAAGAAGAGAAGGAGCAAGAATTAGAAAGATCTTATGACCTGCGCAAAAAGGAACCCGTGCCTTCAAGCCAACAAAGACAAGTGAGTGTTTTAATATTGTGAGCTTTCACACAAGACAAATTTTTTATTAATCTCCCTTACTCTACCGCTTCCTGATAACAGTGAGTGAGCTCGTCTGAAGAGGACAAGGTGAGCTGTTAATTTTAGTTATTCCATACATGACTTAGAGACTTAGACTTAGAGACTTAGACTTTCTTTATTTGTCATTTGGATTTTCATCACAAACGAAATTTTGGTACAGTGGCTCAAGCATAGCAGGAATTACCGACATATTCTTTTTAAAAGAAAAAAAAAAAGTAAAAAATATAATATATACACACAATAAATATGCAGTAAAAAGTACTTGAATACATACAAGGTTCTTTTAAGTTTTAGATAGTTAAGATATAGAAGTTTAAGATATTATAATGGAATATTTCATGAAATTTAGGAATATATATCTTTCTCAAAACAGACACACATGTACCCCATTCTACAAAGAGTTGTGTCGTCATCCACTGTAATGCTCTGAACATGCTGAAAACTTTCAATTCATGTTTATAGCAACTTCTTCTTTTCTATAAACAGAGAAAAAGCTCCTCTGAGGACGACAGCCAAAACGAGTGCCCCATCCTGCGAAGAGAGGTGGGTCATCATCCATTGTAATGCTTCAACATATAATGCAATGGAATCATTTCATCTCAATATCTGAAACATAGCAATCTTTTCTAAAAACAGAGAGAAAGCTTCTTTGAGGAGGACGGCCAAAAAGAGTGCCCCATGCTGCAAAAAGAAGTAAGATTTGTCATCACTTAATACTGAAAACACATACGGGAATCTTTCTGTGCAAAGTGTGTAAAAGTATCGCTTTTCTAAAAACAGGTGCTGTGTGCAGCTGAGGTGGCTGTTTCACTTGATCTTGTGACTTTAATGACACCCACAGTAAGTATGCTAAACAGTACACCAGCTCTATCAGTTAGGGGACATATGTTCAGTAACTGATAGAGCTAGTAGAAATTTGGTCTTTCCCAGTTGCCTTATTTTGTTTATATATATCTATATATATATATATAGATATAGATATAGTTATATATATGTGTGTGTGTGTGTGTGTTTATTTATGCATGTGTCTATATACACACATTTCTTTGACCTGGGTTCTTTCTTCTTCCCACAGAAGGACAAAGTTGCAGTAAAAGTACCCTCTGGTGTAAGTGTGTTCCAATTCAAATTTAAAAATTTCACTGCAAAACTAGATGATCTAGTTTCTACCTACGGGGGCAACAATTATTTTTTTTATTTTCTGTATTCTTGCTTCTTCTCTTCTGCTATTTTCAGATCCAGCAGGCCTTTGTTAGTCCAGGTACAGCAGCGATTTTAAAATGTCCTCCACAAAAAACTTTTCCTGACCCAACCGAGAGGCAGAGCAAGCTTGAGCAGTTATTGTTTCATCAGTGAAGCCTATGTAAGTTAAAATAAGAAAAGAAAGAAAGAAGAAGAAGAAAGTGACATATTTTAAATAAACCTTTAAATAAAGGTTCCATGGGGCAAACACCATGCCAGAAGAGGTTTTCAGACAGGAGTATAGATGAAGAGGAACAAGCAGAACAAGCAAGAGGAGGGAGGATTTAGAGGGGATGAGGAGGGAAGATGAAAGAAAAGTGGGGGACACCGAGAGTAGGGAGGGAAGCAATTTGGTTTAAGAAAGTGCCAGAAAACACATTTACTGAAATGTATGGACACACTGGAAGTTTTGTCCAAGTGTTTCAAGTGTTCAGTGTTCAATAAAACTATTCAATGCAAAACACAAGTTTATTCCTTATTTCTTATTTTGTTGTTAAATTGCTGATCTAAACTATTCCATACATTAAAACATAATTAAAGTACAATGAGGTACCAGCTTCTGCAGCATATTTGACTGAAGGAAGGCCAAGAAGACTTATACCTATAAAAATGGGTGTAATGAGATGTCACTTCTGTTGAAAGGCTGAGGTATAGCTGAAACTGAGGACATATGACTTGTCCATCTAACAAGACAGGAAATGACTGACCTTTGCCTGAAGTGTTAAAAAGATCAGTGAAAACCATCTTCTCAGTATGTCCTGGCTGGAACATTCAAACTTTACTTATAAGTTCCTTGATTGTAGAAAGTGCAATGTTAAACTCCAAATGACCTCAATGCTTTCAGAGGAGACTTTTGGAGACCCCAAAATTCCTGAAGTCCTGAGGAGTTATGTTCATGGTCATCTCTCTCTCTCTATATATATACCAAACTGCTTAAGGCAGATGGTGGCCAATTCTGAGCCTGATTTTATAAGATAAGATAAGATGAACTTTATTGATCCTGCAGTGGGGAAATTCACTTGTGGCAGCTCACAAGGACAGAAGAGGAGTGCAAAAAGCAAAGAGGGTGCAAAAACAGTTACAAAAGAATGTAGAGGTAAAATAAATTAACAATTTACAAGATAAGTAAAGAAAGACCTGCGGTAGCTCCTTCCTACACTGAGGGTGTAGCAGTCTGCCGCTGAAGGAGCTGCTCAGAGCCTCCACTGTCTGATGCAGAGGGTGACAGGTGTTGTCCATGATGGATGTCAGCTTGGCTAACATCCTCCTCTCACCCACCTGCGCCAACAATTCTGTGCATTAAAAGGAGGTTGTCACTTTTGAGCTTCGCTGACAAAGAAAAAGACTGATCCCCGATGCAGAGCGTTAAGGGCAGGCAGGCGAGGCAGAGGTCCAAGCAACAGTCTTTATTTAATACCGTATTTTCACGACTATAAGGCGCATATAAACGTCTTAGATTTTTTTCAAAATGTGCAGCGCGCCCTATCGTCCAGAGCGCCCTATCTGTGTGCGGACGTGGGAGGAGCGTTTCGACGGTCACCATTCGGCTTAGAGCAGTAAAGTTAGCGGAGGAAATGAAAATTTAACATTTCCACGGAGGTCCGTCTTGGTGCTTCCGGTTCATGAAGCGGTGCCATTTCTCCATCCGGAGCAGGACGACGGTAGCGCAGCAGCGTCCGGCGGATTATTGTGAGAAGCTGGCGAACTTCCGCTCTTTCTGCAGCAGACACATCGCCGACAAAAACATCCAGCCGAGCCACATCACCAACATGGACGAGGTGCCGCTGACGTTCGACATCCCGGTGAGTCACACGGTGGAAAAGAAGGGAACCAGCACGGTAGCGATACGCACAACGGGGTACGAAAAGGCTTCGTTTACCGTTGTGCTCGGCTGCCATGCTAACGGACAGAAACTGCCGCCGATGGTGATTTTTAAGAGAAAGACTTTGCCTAAAGAGACATTTCCAGCAGGCGTCATTATTAAGGCAAACGAAAAGGGCTGGATGGACGAGGAAATGATGAAGGATTGGCTGAGGCAGGTGTATGTACGGAGACCGGGTGGTTTTTTCCACACATCACAATCGCTGCTGGTTTGTGATTCCATGCGTGCCCATCTCACCGCCGACGTCAAAAAGCAAGTGAAGCAGATGAACGCTACGCTTGCTGTGATTCCGGGAGGTCTGACGAAGGAACTCCAACCGCTGGACATCGGCGTGAACCGGCCGTTCAAAGTGAGGCTGCGAGCGGCGTGGGAGCGGTGGATGACCGAAGGAGACCACAGTTTCACAAAGACTGGAAGGCAGCGCCGGGCGAGTTACGCCACAGTTTGTGACTGGATTGTAGCTGCTTGGGCTAACGTGTCTGCTGGCACTGTTGTTCGAGCTTTTGCTAAAGTCGGCATCATTTCTGGGGAGCCGCACGGCACGGACTCAGACTCTGACAGTGAGGAACGTGAACCTGCCATGTGTGATTTAGCGCAGCTGTTCAATTCCGACACAGAGGATGAGGACTTCAATGGGTTTGAGTGACTGTTACCGGTAATGTGCTTGTTTTGGTGTTGTTGTAATTAATACTTAAATAAAGCACAACCAAACTCAGTTTTGCTCCCGATCTATTTTTAAATATGCACGTGTGTGTTGTCAGGCGGGCGTACGTAGTTTATGAATACACAGAGGGGCGGACGTGTATATAAAACGTGTATATAAAACCCGCGCCCTATCTTCAGATGCGCCTTATCTGTGTGTTAAATACAATAATTGCACACATAACTGAGACTGCGCCTTTTCGTACGGTGCGCCTTTTCGTCGTGAAAATACGGTAATAACAGAAAACCAACTCAGAAAGGCACACTCTCACCATGGCAGAAGAACAACAATAAACTGTGGCAAAAACTCCTGGCAAAAAGCATGGCAAACGAAACCTGGCATGACATGGAGTAAACGCAGACGCTCTGACAAAGGTGACTGGGAAGACAAGGACTAAATAGACATGACAACGAGACACAGGTGACACACATCAGGAGGGAGAAGGCAATCAGGAAAACCAAAAGCAAAGTTACAAGAAAACCGGACACACAGGGGAAGTGAAGCTTTTCAAAATAAAACAGGACATGACAAAAACCTTGAACATAATACATGGAAACAAGACACACATGGACCATGACACAAGGACTCAAAAACAAAAGGACAGAAAACCAGGACGTGACTGAAACCTGAACTTAAAACATGAAAAACACATGGGAGACAAACATGGAACATGGCACGTGGACTATCAAAAAACAAAGTGTAACCAAAAAAACAGGCATGACAGAGGTATTTCTTCACCACTGTCACTTGGGTCTCTGTAAATAATAGTATAAAGAGTATGGTCTAGACCTGCTCCATATGTAAAGTGTCTTGAGATACTATTTGCTGTGAATTGGCTCAAATAAAATTTACTTCACTTGTTTTGGGACTATTTACACCTTGTGTTCGTTGAAGGGCTAACCTTTGTCAACATACAACTTCAGTGGCATTTGGCCATGGCTTTTCTGTAATCAAATTTTGTCTTGGATGTCTTTGGCCTCAGTCATTATTGCCTTGTGTTCAGTCACTGGATGTTGCAGTTCAGTGATCTCCTCACCTTGCTTTGTCACCACCATCATGTTGCTCTCAACCAGGTCTTTCCCATTTAGAAGCTTGTAAGGAGATGTTGGGGTTTTTACTGAGTACATCTCAGTATGAAACCCAACATCTCAGTATGAGACCCTTTGTACAAGTAAAAGGGCCTTTACAGACGGGTGTTGAGATGTTGGGTTCATAACACCCAACATCTCCATATTGTACTTGGAATCACCCAACATCTCAATGCTGTTTCCTGACCTGTTACCCTAACTCTACAAGAAAGGTTTTAAAGTCTTGCTAAGTTTGTCTAAAATGTATTACCATTTACTCTTAAAAAACATAAGTCCACATGTTTGAAATGTCTTTGTTTTATTTGAACATTAAAAAACAGAACTGTAAACAAACACATTGTTTTCTTTATCAAAACCAGTCTGAATTCTGTTTGTCCTCGAGGGTGTGGCAGTTGCATATCCCGGTCCTCTTTTGTGACTCAGTCTTATCTTTTTGACTGTTACACAAGCCAGCATCTTTGAAATGTCTCCATTTTATTTGAACATTAACAACAGTACTGTCAACAAACACATTGTTTTCTTTATCAAAAACAGTATGAATTCTGTTTGTCCTCGAGGGTGTGGCAGTTGGTTGTCCTGATCCAGTCTGCAATATTTTGGGCTGTGGCACAAAAATGAAACAACAACATTTAGGGCATGTGTCAAATCTCTGATTTTAGCTTTCATTATCTAACTACTTAAGTTTGCGGACGACACAACTGTAGTTGGCCTCATCAAGGACGGTGATGAGGCTGCCTACAGACGTGAAGTAGACCAGCTGGTCCTCTGGTGTGGTCAGAACAACCTGGAGCTTAACCCGCTCAAGACTGTGGAGATGACAGTGGACTTTAGGAAGAACTCACCCACCGTACCTCCTCTTACCATTTTCAACAACACAGTGTCTACTGTGGACTCCTTTAAGTTCCTGGGAACTACAATCGCCCGGGATCTCAAGTGGAAGTCCCACGTAGACCTAATCAGGAAAAAGGCCCAGCAGAGGTTGTATTTTCTGCGACAGCTGAAAAAGTTCAACCTGCCTCAGGAGCTGCTGACCATCTTCTACACCTCCATCGTCCAGTCTGTTCTCTGCACTTCCATCACTGTCTGGTTTGGATCGGCCACCAAACAGGACAGAAACAGACTGCAGCGGACAATAAGGTCTGCAGAAAAAATCATCGGGGCCGACCTGCCCTCCATCCAGGACTTATACCAGTCCAGGGTCAAAAAACGGGCAGGAAGCATCACTGCAGACCCCTCACACCCTGCACACAAACTATTTGATCTGCTTCCCTCTGGTAGGCGTTACAGAGCTCTGTATGCCAAGACCACCAGACACAAAAACAGTTTCTTCCCCCAGGCTGTCTCCCTGATCTCCCCATAAACCACCTGCCATTGTGTGAACCATCACACTGTTTGCACTACCTCATTCCACTGTTTGCACTACATGTATATATATATTTTTTTTTCTTGTAAATATTTTATTCTTCATTTTATTATTATTATTGCTATTTTGTATTTTGTATGGTGCACAGGGCAGAGAAAAATCCGGAGTCAAATTCCTTGTATGGTCACACATACTTGGCAAATAAAGCTGATTCTGATTCTGATTCTGATTCTGATTTGGTGTGAGATAAACCATAGCCAATTCATGTACTACATAATACTCACCTTTGGTCCACTGCAGGTGCTCACACAAAGTTCAATGCATCTATATTCCTCAGCTGTTGTTCAATCCAGGACCACAGCTCCTAAAGATAAAAAGTTGATTATTTCTTTTTTTATTATTGAAGGCACACATGCAGAAATTGGCTTTTTACTCTCACTAACATCCTGTTGCTGAAGTTTTCACCACTAGTACATACATCGGGTTGAGTCTAACACACTGAAATGTAAAGCAAATCACTGATTTCTAGTCCTCAACACCAAGAACACTCAAGATTTTCTTTTCCACATTATGAAACTTAGTTACATCAGGTTTCTTTAACCCTCTAAACAGCAGCGCATTGTAAGGAAACATGACACCCTCTTTCCTATTGGTGAAAAATGCATGATTTCAACCAGTCAGATTATGTGTATGGCAACCCATTTGGTTGCTAAGGAAAAGCTGTGGGAGAAACGGCGGCTAATGAGAGATAGTGATAGCAATAGCAGCAGCAATAGCGAGTTTTGATATGTGAGAGATTTATGACATTTTTGACATTGTTTGGAGTGTATGGTTAGTGAGTAGTGAGTGTGTTTAGTGTATAGTTTAGGCGACTACTGAATGTGGAGCAGGCAGCGCAGCTCTTCTTTGAGCTGGGAGGTGCAGAGTGAGACGCGGAGCCAGAGCCTGAGCCAGAAAGTGAAGACTTTGACGACAAAGAAGATGATCCCTCTTTTGTTTTGGAAGAGGAAAGAGAGAACGAGGAGCCACCGATGTGCGCACAGAGTGCTACTCGGAGGTCTGCACAGAGGAAGGGACGGCTTGGCACACCCACCAGGTCCAGATGTCCGCTGACTCTGGCAGCAGAGCCACGCCTCCTCTCTGGGCCTTGGAAGACAAAGGAAGATGCTGACACTGCCCCATCTGTAAGCAGGTTTCAACCATGAAGAACCACCAGGAGTCCAGGTGGAGACACTTTCCCCCCAAAGTCCAAAATATCTTTTTCTGTCGTTTTTTTTGCCATTGACACAGTTAGGACAAGCTGCTGTAACACCAACAAAAGTGCTGTAAAAAACTGGGAAATAGGGAAGAAGTACAATTGGACTGACATAGAGACAGAGGATCTACATAAGTTTTTCTGTCTTCTGATCTACATGCCGTTGGTGTCGCTGTCAAGTCTCCAAGGTTACTGGAGACAGAATCACATTTTGTCTGTGCCTCTTCTAGCCAAAGTGGTGACAAGGGACAGGTTTCGCTCCATATTTTGGAACATCCACCTCAGTGATCCTGAGGAGGATCTAGAAAACAACAGCAAGAAGGGAACACCAGGCCATGACAAACTGTTTAGAGTCAGGCCTCTTTATCATGACATTCTGAGTGCCTGCCAGGCTTATTACCACCCGAGAAGAGAGGTGGCTGTGGATGAAAGGATGGTGGCAACTAAGGCAAAAACAGGCATGACATGAAGGACAAGCCAACTAAATGGGGATGAAACTTTTTGTATTGGCTGAGTCAAACAGTGGCTACACCATCAGATTCAACATTTACACATAGTCTATAACTGCAAGTGAGCATGGACTGTCTTATGATGTTGTCATGAACCTTATACAGCCATTCTGTCTTGGCATTGGGTACCATATTTACATGGACAATTTTTACACAAGTCCCAAACTGTTCATGGACCTGGCCAGCATGAAGTTTGGAGCATGTGGCACCTACAGTGAGAGCAGAAAAGGATGCCCCAGAGGGAGGGCAAATGCGCTCACCAAAAAATGTGAAAGAGGATCTGTGAGATGGATCAGAGAGGGCCCACTTGTTTATGTAAAATGGATGGACACACAGGAGGTGTCTGTGTGCTCCACCATCCATCCTGCATTTTCAGGAGAGACAGTGCCAAAAAGGGTGAAGAATGGAGATGGACACTGGGCTGTGAGAGACATTCCCTGTCCTACACCAATCATGGCCTACAACAAGAATATGGGTGGTGTTGACCTGTCAGGTCTGTGATCTGCCCCTCTGTCTTGTGGTGGACAGGAACTGCTTTTAAGAGTGGCACAAATAACTCGTGGTGTATTTTTTTTGTGACACCTGATTGTGTTGTAAATAGCTGTACAAAAAGGCATTTACTGCATTTTAAGATAAATTGTTGTAAATAACTTGTTTGCTAAATTTGTACATATTTTGTTGACATTTACTTGTATATAGCTGTATATTGTACTGTGTTTACTGTACCTTGTAAACTGTTAATTTATTTTACCTCTATATTTTTTCTGTTTTTGCACACTTTTTGCTTTTTTCACTGTTCTTCTGTTCTTGTGAGCTGCCACGACAAGTGAATTTCCCCACTGCAGGATCAATAAAGTTCATCTTATCTTAAATAACTTGTTTGCTAAATTTGTACATTTGTACATTTTGTAGAAATTTACAATTTATATTTGCATTCTAAGATATAAAAATGGTTCGTTAAACATGTTTGTTTCACGGTGAAAAATCAAACTTTTTCCCAAAACAGACAATTATATTAATTATAATGATAATTATATTATCGGGAATGAAGCACATCACAGGGATGAAGGGGAAAGACAGGCAGACATCAGGGAGCCTGGACAGAGCAAACCAGTTTAACCAGGTTTTAAACAGGTTTAGCTCACCTCCTGCCACCCCATCGACACCCCCAGCCTCCCACACACCCACACTGTCCCAAATGGCTCGACCCAACCCCCAGCATTCTCCTGCACAGCACCCCTCTATCTGCCCCTCCTCTCTCTCCCCCACCTCCTCCTCCTCCACGGAAGACATCATCAGCCAAACAGTGACTACAAGTTAGGAGGCAGCTGGAAAAAGTACATCAGCGGAAGGCTGCAGTTCCTGATGGCATCACACCTAGGATGCTGAAGACCTGTGCCAGCCAGCTGTCTCCTGTACTGGGACATCTGTACAACCTGAGCCTGGGTCAAGAGAAAGTCCCGACACTGTGGAAGACGTCCTGTCTGATTCCAGTCCCCAAGAGGTCGAGGCCATCTGACCCGGCAGACTACAGACCAGTCGCCCTCACATCTCATGTGATGAAGGTCCTGGAGAGACTGGTCTTAGCCCAGCTGAGGCCACAGGTGAGGACGTTTCTTGACCCCTTGCAATTTGCCTACCAGCCCCATTTAGGAGTCGACGATGCTGTCATCTACCTGCTGCAACGAGCCCATTTGCATCTGGACGGTGGAGGAGACCCTGTGAGGATCACATTCTTTGATTTCTCCAGTGCTTTCAACACCATTCAACCTCTGCTACTGGGTGAGAAGCTGCGGCTGACTACTTGACAGGCAGGCCACAGTTTGTCCGTCTGGGCAACATCCTATCTGATGTGGTGGTCAGTGATGTACAAGCTCCACAGGGAACTGTGCTTTCTCCCTTCCTCTTCACCTTATAAACCACTGACTTTCAGTACAACTCTGAGTCATGTCACCTGCAGAAGTTTTATGATGACTCAGCTGTTGTCGGGTGTATTAGAGAGGGAGAGGAGGGAGAGTACAGGACACTGGTGGACAACTTTGTAGAGTGGTCCGAGCAGAATCACCTGGGACTGAATGTCAATAAGACCAAAGAGATGGTGATCGATTTCAGGAGGAAGAGGGCGCCTTCACAGCTACTACGGATCAGGGGGGAGGTGGTGGAGGAGGTGGAGGACTACAGATACCTGGGAGTGGTGATCGGTAATAGACTGGACTGGACATCTAACACTGAGGCTGTGTACAAGAAGGGGATGAGCAGACTCTGTTTCCTGAGGAAGATGAGATCCTTCAACGTGTGCAGCAAGATGTTGGCGATCTTCTACCACTCTGTTGTTGCTAGCGCCATTTTCTTTGCTGTGGTGTGTTGGGGCAGCAGCATCAGAGCCAGCAACACTAAAAGACTTGATAAGATCATCAAGAAGGCTGGCTCTGTGCTTGATCTCAGGCTGGAGTCTTTTGAGACCGTGGTGGAGAGGAGATCATTGAACAAACTGTTATCCATCATGGACAACGATCAGCACCCTCTCCACCACACAGTAGACAGACAGCGGAGCACCTTCTCCCACAGGCTGTTGCAGCTCCGCTGTCAAAGGGACAGATACAGGAAATCTTTCCTGCCACATGCCATCACACTGTGCAATAACAGCTAAAACTCTGGTCATACATACAGTCACTAGGCACTTTATATGTTTTACTCACTCACCTTACATTCTACTGGCACCTTACGCTCTACCTCTACTTTATTTTGCAATACAACCTCTGCATCAACGTGAAGAAAACGAAGGAGATGATCGTGGACTTCAGAAGGGGCAGACATCTCCCCCTTCCTCCCCTGTACATCGGAGGGACAGGAAGTGGTCTCCAGCTTCAGGTACCTGGGCGTCCACATAACGGATGACCTCACCCGGAGCAACAACACTTCCTGCCTCATCAGGAAGGCACACCAGCGCCTCTACTTCCTCAGGAGGCTGAGGCATGCTGGAATGGGGAGTTCAGTCCTGTCACGGCACGGCAGCTGCTCTGCAGCAGAGAAAAAGACTCTGCAGAGGGTGGTGAAAGCTGCACAGAAGACTGTAGGACACCGCCTATCCACCACCACAGACATTTACACGTCCAGGTGCAGGAAAGGGGCCTCCTGCATCATGAAGGACCCCACCCACCCCTCACACAAACTGTTTGCCCCTCTCCAGGCAGGAGGCTGCGGAGCATTAAGAGCAGGACCACCAGACTGAGGAACAGCTTCTTCCCAGAAGCTGTGAGACTGTTGCCAACCTCATACCTCACCCCCCCCCCCCCCCAACACACACACACCCCTCCCGACAACCACCCATGGAACATTGCACAATGCAGCCATTTGCACAGAACTCTCGAACTACTCACCTCATTGCACTACTGTATTTGCACTACTCTGTCATTTGCACAATACCGCATTACTGTTTAGGCAGCTTTATTCTGATGTTTATATCTTTTATTCTGATTGCTTTTTTTATATTTATATAGCGTTGTTTATATTTATTTTGTTAGGTAATTGGGCTTACACCGGGACCAGGGAAACTAATTTCGTTCCACCTCATGTTTCTACATGTGTGAAATGACAATAAAGCTCCTTGAATCCTTGAATCCTTGAATTCAGTACAGGCTGAATTGTGGGAAATGGGGGAAAAACTCTGGACTGTTTGCACCTCCAAAGCTGGATTTTATCCCACCAGAACTGCAGCGGAACACAGATGCTCTTGCCATCCGCCCTCTGTGGCCTCAGAGACGGAGGAGACACTGAAACAAAAGCGGGGCAAGCGGAGTGGGCTGTGTGCTAGGCTACATGCTAAACCGCACAAACCGGCTCTACCCATCCCCCCACCCTGTGGGTAACAAGGTACTGGCAGAGGAGCTGAACAACTTCTACTGCTGATTTTCACACCCATCACCCACCCCATCCACAACACTCAGCCTCTGTGCCACACCTGACACCACCCCTCCCCCCTTAACTCAGACCTCCCACCAGCACTGAAGATCAATGCGGAGGAGGCAGAAGACCAGGAAGGCTCCAGGACCCGATGGAGTGTCCCCCTCCTGCCTGAGAATCTGCGCTGACTAGCTGGCACCCATCTTCACCCAGCTCTTCAACAGATCTCTGGAACTGTGTGAAGTACCCTCCTGTTTCAAATGCTCCACCATCATCCCAGTCCCCAAAAAACCCATCATCACGGGGTTGAATGACTACAGACCCATCGCCCTGACGTCTGTGGACATAAAATCCTTCGAAAGGCTGGTGCTAAACCACCTGAAGCTCCTCACAGGCCTCCTGTTTGACCCTCTGGTCAGTGGATTACGCACTCAACATGGGACTGCACTTCGTCCTCCATCACCTTGACACGTACGTCAGGATCCTGTTCATGGACTTCAGCTCTGCGTCGACCAGCTAATCCTGTGGTGTGGTCTGAACAATCTGGAGCAAAACCCGCTCAAGACTGTGGAGATGACAGTGGACTTTAGTAAGAACCCACCCACCTTACCCCCCTTCACCATTCTCAACAGCACGGTGTCTACTGTAGACTCCTTTAAGTTCCCAGGAACTACAATTGCCCGGGATCTCAAGTGGAAGTCCCACGTAGACCTCATCAGGAAAAAGGCCCAGCAGAGGTTGTACTTTCTGCAACGGCTGAAGAAGTTCAACCTGCCTCAGGAACTGCTGACCATCTTTTACACCTCCATCGTCCAGTCTGTTCTCTGCACCTCGATCACTGCCTGGTTTGGATCGGCCACCAAACAGAACAGGAACAGACTGCAACGGATAATCAGGTCTGCAGAAAAAAAATCATCGGGGCTGACCTGTCCACCATTCAGGACCAAAAAACAGGCAAGAAGCATCACTGCAGACCCCTCACACCCTGCACACAAACTGTTTGATCTGCTTCCCTCTGGTCAGCATTACAGAACTCTGTACACCAAGACTACCAGAAACAAAAGCAGTTTCTTCCCCCAGGCTGTCTGCCTGATCTCCCCATAATCCATCTGCCATTGCATGAACCATCGCACTGTTTGCACTACATGAACATATATTTATCTCTTTATATCTTTTTTTTCTTCTTGTAAATAATTTATTTTTCATTTTTTACTATTATTGTTATATTGTATTTTATATGGTGCACAGGAGAGAGAAAAATCCGGAGTCAAATTCCTTGAATGGTAACACCTACTTGGCAAATAAAGCCGATTCTGATTCTGATTCTGCATACCACCGAGGGCTAACACTAAGCTAGCGCTAGAGGAGCTACACTGCCTGATTAGCAGCCAAATGAACGCTAATTCAAGATTCAAGATTCAAGAGTCTTTATTGTCATTATGCAAGCATAACGAAATTTTGTGCAGACTCTCAGCTTCAAAACACACTTATAAATAGAAAAATTAAAATTGCACACCTTAGAAAAAAATATAAAAATATAAAATACAAAGTACAAAATACAGAAAGAGGTAGATAAGAACAAAGAACAAAGTGCACTTAGTGCCAGATTATGTGTATGAGTGTTTCACTGTAGGGGGTTATTGCTTTAACAGCTCTGGGGAAGAAGCTGTCCCTGAGTCTGTTGGTGCTGGTTTTAATGTTCCTGTACCGCTTTCCTGATGGAAGTGGTACAAACAGTTTGTAGAGTCCAGTCCGTTTCAACTTCCTGAGAAAAAAAGCCGCTGTTGGGCCTTTTTCACCAGGTGTGAGGTCAGAATCAGAATCAGAATCAGAATTCCTTTATTAATCCCTGGAGGGAAATTCTTGTTTTTACAGACATTGCACATGCAGTATTCCCGACCAAGAAAGGAGAAAAGTGCAGAGTATAAAAAATAGGATAAACTTAATAAAGATAGGATAAACAAAACTAAAATCTCAAAGTACAGGTATTTACAAAAAACTGTATTCAAATTTTTAAGAAAATTTAAAATACAGGTATGTGCATGTGTAAAAAGCCAATATGTACATTGTCTATATACAGTGAGTGTGTCCATCACAGTGCTGAGTTTAACAGTTTGATGGCGACAGGCAGGAATGATTTCCTGTGTCGCTCTGTGGTGCATCGTGGGAGTATGAGTCTGTTGCTGAACGAGCTCCTGTAGCCGATCAGCACATTGTGGAGAGGGTGAGAGGGAAAGTCCAGTATAGTTCTTATTTTGGACAACATCCTCCTCTCAGACACCACTGTCAGAGAGTCCAGTTCCTCTCCCACAACATGGCTGGCCTTCTTGATGATTCTATTGAGTCTGTTGGTGTCCCTCACCCTCAGGCAGCTGCCCCAGCAGGCAACTGCATATGTGATGGCACTGGACACCACCGACTCATAGAACATCCTCAGCATCGTCCTGCAGATGTTGAAGGACCTCAGCCGCCTCAGAAAGTAGAGGCGACTCTGGCCCTTTCTGTAGACCATGTCCACATTCTTGCACCAGTCCAGTTTGTGGTCTAAGTACACCCCCAAGTACTTGTACTGTTCCACCACCTCCACAGTGTCCCCTTTGATGTTGATAGGGGTCACTGGAGCCTTAGTCCTCCTCAGGTCCACCACCAGTTCTTTGGTCTTTGTCACATTGAGCTGTAGGTGGTTTTTCCCGCTCCATGTGACAAAGTTGTCCACTACCGTCCTGTACTCCCTCTCATCCCCCCCAGTAATACACCCAACCACTGCAGAGTCATCAGAAAATTTCTGAAGATGGCAGGACTCTGTGCAGTGCGTAAAGTCTGTGGTGTAAATCGTGAAGAGGAAGGGAGAGAGGACAGTCCCCTGTGGAGCCCCGGTGTTGCTGATCACTTCATCTGACAGGCAGCACTTCAGGCGTACGTACTGCGGTCTGCCCGTCAGATAGTCTGCGATCCAGGACACCAGTGGGGCATCCACCTGCATCGCTGTCAGCTTCTCAGCCAGCAGAGCCGGCCTGATGGTGTCAAACGCACTCGAGAAATCGAAGAACGTGATTCTCACAGTGCTTGCCGGCTTGTCCAGGTGAGTGTAGACTCTGTTCAGCAGGTAGATGATGGCATCGTCCACTCCAAGGCGGGGCTGGTAGGCGAACTGAAGGGGATCCTGAAGCGGTTGGATCATGGGCCTGAGCTGCTCCAGGACGAGTCTTTCCAGGGTCTTCATGATGTGTGACGTCAGGGCCACAGGCCTGTAGTCCTTGGGGTCGCTGGGACGCGGCGTCTTCGGGACAGGAACGAGGCATGACGTCTTCCACACCACGGGGACCCTCTGAAGACTCAGACTCAGGTTGAAGACATGATGAAGTACTCCGCTTAGCTGGGGGGCACAGGCTTTCAGGACCCTGGGGCTCACACCATCTGGGCCTGCAGCTTTGCCTGCACGGAGTCTCTGCAGCTGTCTTCTCACCTGGTCAGCTGTGAAGGTCATCGTTGGGGTGATGGGTGGGGGAGGAGTGCTTGTGGTACCCAGGTGAGAGTGGTCCACCCAGGCTTCTGGGGACGAGGTGTGAGCGAGGCCATCCAGATGGAATGTGGGTGGAGGGAGAGAGGCTGCAGTGGCTGGTTGCTGCAGCCGTACTGCTGAGGAGTCGTTTGAAGTGTGAATTGGGGTCCCTGTGTCGAATCTGTTAAAAAACTGATTCAACTCGTTCGCCCGTTCCACACTGCCATCAACTCCTCCTCTGTTTGGCCCGTAACCTGTGATGGTCCTCATGCCACTCCACACCTCTCTCGTGTTGTTCTGCTGGAGTTTCCACTCCAGCTTCCTCCGGTACCTCTCCTTTGCCTCCCTGATCTTTATTCTCAGGGTGCGCTGGATAGCTCTCACCTCCTCCCTATTGCCTGCTCTGAAAGCCCTCTTCTTGTCATTGAGGATGGCTTTGATGTCCTTGGTTACCCACGGCTTGTTGTTGGGGTAACACTTTACAGTTTTGGTTGGGACAATGGTGTCCACACAGAAGTTTATGTAGGCAGTGATGCACTCCGTGAGCCCATCAATGTCCTGGCCGTGGGGCTCACAGAGTGCCTGCCAGTCTGTCACCTCAAAACAGCCCTGGAGTGTCTCATTGGCCACGTCTGTCCATCTCCTCACAGTCCTTGAAGTTGCAGGCAGACGCTTTACGAGAGGCACATAGCAGGGGGAGAGGTGGATCAGGTTGTGATCTGACCTGCCTAGTGGGGGGAGGGGGGAAGAGCTGTAACAGTCCTTTGCATTTGCATACAGCAGATCAATTGTTCTTCCCTCTCTGGTAGGACAGTTCACAAACTGAGTGAAAGTGGATAGTGTTTTGTCTAGGTTAGTATGGTTGAAATCACCCGAGATTGCAATGAATGCACTCGGGTGCTGAGTCTGTATCCGGGCTATTGCAGAGTGAATAGTGTCACATGTCCTGCTGGGGTTTGCAGAGGGGGGAACATAAACAGTTACCATGACAACATGTGAAAACTCCCTGGGCAGGTAATATGGACGTAGTCCAACGGCACAAAGTTCCACATCCGGGCTGCAGATGCGCTCCTTCACCGTGATGTGAGCTGGATTACACCACCGGTTGTTAACGAGCACGGCAAGCCCTCCCCCTTTGTGCTTACCGCTGGTAGCGCAGTCTCTGTCCGCACGGACCGTATGGAAGCCCGTTACCGTCACATTGTCATCGGGTATGTCCTGGTGCAGCCATGTCTCCGTAAAGCACATCAAACTGCACTCCCGGTATTCCCTCTGACTCTGCGACAGTGCCGTCAGCTCGTCCATCTTATTCCCGAGTGACCTCACATTTCCCATGACGATAGAGGGGAGACACGGCTTAAACTTTCTAGTCATAAGCCTCCGCTGTTTCAAAGCTTCCCTCTTCCTCCGTAACTTTTTATTTCCCCTGCATCCCCTGTGCGTTTTAACCCAGCATTCAGCAGGGATTACTCTCGGTGTTTTCCCTGGAGCGGTGGCCGGCTTCAGGTCCATCAGCTGATCCCGAGTGTAAACAATGCGGGCAGCGAGGAGTTGCATCGCCGCTCCGAAAAGTGTAGCTCAGCGACGAACAAAACACCAAAAAGACACACAACTTTCCTAGTGTGTGGTAGATAGTAAAACAGTGTAGTCCAGAGTAAAAGAAAGTAAAAGGAGTCGTGAAAAAATAATAAAATAGTAGAAAACAGTGAGAAAGATCGGGAGCGTCTGTAACAGGCTGCACACGTATCGACGCATGCGCACTGAAACTCACGCACTGAGGTGTTCACTGACCAGGAGAGGTCAGAGGAGATGTGGATGCCCAGGAACTTGATGCTGTCCACCCGCTCCACCGCCTCCCCAAGTATACAGACGGGAGCGTGATCAGTCTTCCTGGATCTCCTGTAGTCTACTATGACCTCCTTGGTTTTGCTGATGTTCAGGATGAGGTTGTTCCTGGAACACCACTGTGTCAGGTTCTGGACCTCATCTCTGTAGTGGGTCTCATCATTGTTAGATATGAGACCCACCACAGTGGTGTCGTCCGCGAACTTGACGACCATGTTTGTGGGATGGATAGCAGAGCAGTCGTGTGTGTACAGTGTGAATAAGGCAGGGCTGAGTACACAACCCTGCGGCGTGCCAGTGTTGAGGATCAGTGGGGCTGATGTAGATTCCCCTATCCTCACCACCTGAGGCCTGTTGGTGAGGAAGTCCCTGATCCAGGAGCAGAGTGAGTCTGACAAACCCAGGTTGTGGAGTTTCAGGGCCAACATGTCCGGGGGGACAGTGTTAAAAGCCGAGCTGAAGTCCACAAATAGCATCCTAACATAGGTGTTAGGATGCTGCTGGTGAGTCAGTGCCGTGTGAAGTGCTACCGAGACGGCATCCTCCATAGAACGGTTCTCCCTGTAGGCGAACTGCAGACTGTCCAGGCCAGCGGGGATGGCGTCCTTGATGTATCTCAGGAGGATCCTCTCGAAGCACTTCATAATATCCGGGGTCAGAGCGACTGGTCGGTAGTGGTTGAGGCAGGTGATGGTTGATTTCTTTGGCACAGGCACAATGATGGAGGACTTCAGACACACCGGGACCGTGGACAGCTGTATGGACAGGTTGAAGATGTCCAGGAAGACTCCTGCCAGTTGGTCAGCGCATGACTTCAGTGTGCGCCCTGACACCTTATCTGGACCTGCAGCCTTGTTGGTGTTGATCCTCCTCAGAGCGGAGGTCACTTGGTGCAGCTGCAGGACGAGAGGCTGCTGCTGCACCTCTGGCTGAGGAAGGTGTGCAGTTCTTCTGCTGCTCGGAGAGTCGAAGCGTGCAAAGAAGCTGTTTAAGGTGTCAGGTAGGGTCGGGTCATGGCTGACCTGCTGGTCATTCCGCTTGTAGTCCGTGATGGTCCTGATGCCTTTCCACATGTTACGTGGATCGTTGTCATTGAAGTGCTCCTCAATGCGCTGCTTGTGTCTGTGTTTAGCCAGCTGGATGCCCTTTTCAGTTCTTTCCGGGCCCTGCTGTAAGCCAGCCTATCTCCTGACCTGTAGGCTGCATCCCGGGCTTTTAGCAGGGGCCACACTGTGCCGTCCACCCATGGCTTTTGGTTAGGAAAAACCGTGATTGTCTTTGTGGGTAGGACAGCATCAGTACAGAAGTGAACATAGGACAACACAGCTGAAGTGTACTCGTCCAGGTCAGCGTCTGCTTTGAACACTCCCCAGTCTGTGTGCTCAAAGCAGTCCTGTAGGGCTGAGGAAGCCTCCTCAGTCCACACCTGGATGGTTCTGGTGGTGGGTTTGGTCCTGCAAATCAGAGGTCTGTAGGCAGGGATTAGTTCCACAGAGATGTGGTCTGACATGCCCAAGTGAGGAGCTGCTACAGCCTTGTATGCCCCTGGGATGTTACAGTATATTGCAGTCTCTGGTCGGAAAGTTGATGAATTTGTGGAATTTGGGGAGAACAGCCTTTAATTCCACATGGTTAAAGTCCCCAGCCACGATCACAGCCGCCTCTGGATTAGCGTCCATTTGGCTGCTAACCAGGCAGTATAGCTCCTCTAGCGCTAGCTTAGCGTTAGCCCTCGGTGGAATGTAGGTCGCTATGATCATGACCGAGCTGAGTTCTCTAACCAGTTTAAACGGTCTGCACTTCACTGCTAGATATTCCAAGTCGGGGGAGCAAAAAGTTCCTATTATGTTCGTTGCTGTACACCACGAGTTGTGAATGTATAGCGCCAAACCTCCGCCTTTGGTCTTGCCTGAAGCTGCAGTCCTGTCGGCACGAAACAGCGAGCGCCCCGATAGCTCCACCGCTGCATCGGGGATGTCTCGTCCAGTTTGTTGACGAGTGACCTGGCGTTGGCGAGGAGGAGACTGGGCAGAGCCGGTCTGTGTGGGTTAGCATGTAGCCTAGCACGCAACCCGCTCCGCTTACCCCGCTTTTGTTTACGTTGTCTCCTCCGTCTCCGAGGCCAGAGGGGGGATGGCAAGAGCCTCTGTGGTCCGCTGCAGCTCTGGTGGGATAAAATCCAGCTTTGGGGGTGCAAACAGTCCGTAATTATTCCCCAATTCCCACAATTCAGCCCTTCCGTACTGAATTAATGCTTTGACTGGTGAAAACAGTAGTGAAAACACAAACAAAAGCAAGAAAAAATACACAAAAAGCCAAGAGCCTCGAGCCGCTGCGTGCACCCGCGCCGCCATCTTGGAATCAATCCAGAGGCAGCTGTGATTGTTGGGCTGGGGACTCTAACCATGTGGAATTAAAAGCTGTTCTCCCCAAATTCCACAAACTCATCAACTTTCCGACCAGAGACAACAATGTACTGGACCAGGTCTACTGCAACATCCCAGGGACATACAAGGCCTTAGCAGCTCCTCACTTGGGCATGTCTGACCACATCTCTGTGGAGCTGATCCCTGCCTCCAGACCTCTGATTTGCAGGGCCAAACTCACCACCAGAACCATCTAGGTTTGGACTGAGGAGGCTTCCTCAGCCCTACAGGACTGCTTTGAGCACACAGACTGGGGAGTGTTCAAAGCAGACGCTGATCTGGAGGAATACACTTCAGCTGTGTTGTCCTATGTTCACTTCTGTACGGATGCTGTCCTACCCACAAAGACAATCACGTTTTTTCCTAACCAAAAGCCATGGGTGGACGGCACAGTGTGGCCCCTGCTAAAAGCCCGGGATGCAGCCTATATGTCAGGAGATAGGCTGGCTTACAGCAGGGCCCGGAAAGAACTGAAAAAGGGCATCCAGGTGGCTAAACACAGACACAAGCAGCGCATTGAGGAGCACTTCAATGACAACGATCCACGTAACATGTGGAAAGGCATCAGGACCATCACGGACTACAAGCGGAATGACCAGCAGGTCAGCCATGACCCGACCCTACCTGACACCTTAAACAGCTTCTTTGCACGCTTCGACTCTCCGAGCAGCAGAAGAACTGCACACTTTCCTCAGCCAGAGGTGCAGCAGCAGCCTCTCGTCCTGCAGCTGCACCAAGTGACCTCCGCTCTGAGGAGGATCAACACCAACAAGGCTGCAGGTCCAGATAAGGTGTCAGGGCGCACACTGAAGTCATGCGCTGACCAACTGGCAGGAGTCTTCCTGGACATCTTCAACCTGTCCATACAGCTGTCCACGGTCCCGGTGTGTCTGAAGTCCTCCATCATTGTGCCTGTGCCAAAGAAATCAACCATCACCTGCCTCAACAGCAAAAGACTCATACTGCCACGATGCACCACAGAGCGACACAGGAAATCATTCCTGCCTGTCGCCATCAAACTGTTAAACTCAGCACTGTGACGGACACACTCACTTTATATATACAATGTATATATTGGTTTTCTACACATGTACATAGCTACATTTTAAATTTTCTTAAAAAATTTGAATACCGTTTTTGTAAATACCTGTACTTTGAGATTTTAGTTTTTGTTTATCCTTTCTTTATTGTTTATCCTATTTTTTATACTTCGCACTTTTCTCCTTTCTTGGTCGGGAATACTGCATGTGCAATGTCTGTAAGAACAAGAATTTCCCTCCAGGGATTAATAAAGGAATTCTGATTCTGATTACTCTGACGACTTCGACATCTCACACAGCTGACTTCACTGAAATCGATGTCTATGGGGAAGTCTAGGTATCTCTGCAAACCAAAACAGCAGTGAGTCAGAAAAGAAAACAACAGAAAACTAAGACTGTACTATGTAGATACAATAACAGATACATGTAGCCTATTGTGAAATGTAACAGGAATGGGTACCAAAAATGATGATAAAGTCAAAGTCAGCTTTATCAAAGTCAAAGTACAGTAAGTTGTATGTATTGTACTGGATGCAGACAAAAGTAGTTTTTCTTTTTAACCTGTTTTCCTGATGAAATATTTGAATTACTGACGCTACTGTATATCTGCTGAGATTTGGCTGAACTCTTAGTCCAGCCTCCCTTAGTGTGAGTCCGTGGTTTATTACATGGTCAATGAGTGTTGTGCGGATTTCCTTGGTTAAAGTTGGTCCTCTTCTCCTTTGTTCAAGTGCTCTCTCATTTTCAAGTCCCTCTCTACGTCTACTTCTTCCTCGGCCTCTTTCTTCTCCTCTATAAAAAAGCAGCAAAAATGGAAGGAGCTCGAAGAAGAGTGAGAACGCATGCCATTTGGCCTCTGTAATGCCCCTGCAACCCTTCAGAGGCTGATGCAGAGATGCCTGGGGGGTCTAGTCTCTGAATCTGCATTAGTATACCTCGATGATGTCATTGTTTTCTCTGCCGACTTTGACACCCACATGAACAATCTCAAAAGGTATTTAAAAGACTGTCTAGTTTTGGCTTGAAGCTACGACCTGACAAATGTGCTTTATTCCAGAGGCAGGTGAAGTTCCTTGGACATGAGGTGCGTGGGGAAGGGGTACTGCCAGACCCTGAAAAGATAGCATGTGTGCAAAACTGGGCCATACCACAGACCGTTAGTCAAGTGAGGTCATTTCTTGGTTTTGCCAGCTATTATCACCCTTCATTGCTGGCATTTCCAAACTTGCACAGCCCGCTTAACACCCTATTGTCCCCAAAAGTGAAAAGAAAGCCATGGTACGGTGGTCCACAGAGTGTGAGGAGTCCTTCAAAACTCTGAAGGAGGCACTTGCCCAAGCTTCGGTTCTTGGTTATGCAGATTTTGCCCATCCCTCCCGAGTTTACACTGATGCCAGCCTTACAGGCTTAGGCGCAGTCCTGGCACAAGCCCAAGACGAAAAAGAGCGTGTGATAGCCTATGCCAGCTGCAGTCTTCAAATTATAATTCATTTAAGCTTGAACTTCTTGCTCTAAAATGGGCTGGAACTGGCAAGTTTAAGGACTTCCTCTGGGGCACGCAGTTCACCATGTTCACAGATAACAATCCCGTTGTCCACCTTCAGTCAGCAACGCTGGGTGGCTCAGCTTGCTAATTACCACTTCGATGTGAGGTATAGGCCAGGAAAGGAAAATGCTAATGCTGATGTGCTGTCTCAACTACCACCACAGGTCCAAAGCTCCCATCCTGCAAAAGAAACCTCCGAGGTGGAGGCATGTACAGTTCATGCAGTACAGGCCCTTGGTTACTGGCAGCCATTACAGGAGGGAGACCATATCATTCAACACCTGAGGTATTATGTCAGCAGAAGAAAGCCACCTACAAAAAGAGAGTGCAGTAAGGAAACGGAGTGACCAGGCTCCTCTTGCAATGGTGGATGGAGTATTGACTTGGTGGTTCCAAGACCCAGCCTCTAAAAAAGTAATGTTTCAGATTCTTGTCCCCCTACAGCATCGGTGGGCTACATGGGATGAGTATCACAGACGCCAAGGCCACTTGGGTGCTGCAAAGATCTGTTCCATCCTCCGTAGAGCTTTCTACTGGCCTCGAATGGAAAAAGATGTGGCTGAGTGGACATCCAGGTGTGAAAGATGCGTTCAACGTAAGTCACATCCTGAAAGTAAAGCACCCATGACATTACTCCTCTTGAAGTTGTAGCCCTTGATTTTTTTGACTTTGAGCAGACCTACAGATGCATACCAGTATGTACTCATACAAACTGATTTATTCACAAACTATGCATGGGCCGTCCCCACCCGGGACCAGACGGCGAGTACCACAGTCAAAGTTATTCTCAAACATATAATCCAGACTGTGGGATGTATTGAATGTTTTCATTCGGACCAAGGGGCAAACTTTGACTCTGCTTTGCTGAAAGAACTTTGTCAATGTTATGGATGCAGGAAAAGCAGGACAACCTCCTACCATCCAGAGGGTAACGCCACCTGTGAACGCTGGAACCAGACCTTACCTGATATGTTGGGTACATTGGAAATTGTGTCACTACTGATGTCATTACTTACCACACTTTATGTTTTGTAAATCCCCCACGCAGACTGTGTACAAACATATATCTATATATAGATATATAAGAATTTCCCCTCGGGGATAAATGGAGGAATTCTGATTCTGATATATATATATATCCCTTTACTGAATTTGATTGCACCAACCTCACCAAGTCAAATTCCTTGTATTTGTAAAGTACTTGGCAATAAAACTTATTCCGATTTGGCACTTTAACCTGGTTGGACTCCCTTCCTTGTCACATGCTTGTGACACCCCCTTATTCATTTATTAGTCTTACTTGACCCATTAAGTTTGCTTTACACCTTAACTGCCCATCTGTGCAATTACTCAACTCAAACTTTACTTGGAACATTGGAAACATTAACAAAACCAAGGAGTTGGTGGTAGACTTTTCAGAGAACCAGAAATGTGAAGCTCAGTGCTGTCTGCTTTAGTGTAGTCTGCTGGGGGAGCAGCATCAGTGCCAGATATGTCAGCAATCAACAAGCTCATCCGCAAAGCTGGAAATGTGACTGGACACAAGATGGAGACGTTTGAGTCAGTGAGGGACAAGAGATCAATGAAAAAACTGCTCTCCATCATGGACAACCCATCCCACCACGCTTCATGATACAATACAGAGACAGCGGAGCTCATTCTCCAACAGACTCATTCAGCTCTGCTGTCATAAGGAACGCTATACGAAGTCACTACTGCCACTCTCCATAACACTATACAACAGCTCAAATGTGTGTGTCAGGTGAATACTGACACTTGTACACAATTTCTACACACTACATGACTATATATTTGCACATTACTTGAAGTATTTTTCTTTATATACTTCAAAAGATTTGTCTAGTATTTATACCCTTACAGATATTTCTATAATGTTTTTTTCTTTTTAATTGATAGAAATTTTATAATGTTTCATCATCCAACATCAGACAGGTGTAATCACAATTGATCCCAGCATCCAATATTGACACATACAATTATAATGGATCCCTGCATCCAACATCAGGGTATGATATCACACAGGACGCTGGCATCCAACATTAACACACACAATTACTATAGATCCAGGTATCCAACATTAGCATGCTATTACACTGGATCCTTGTGTCAAACATCAACACAGTACTCTGGAATCCACTACCATTATGGAAAATTATACTGGATCCTGGTATCCACTGTAAGGGCATGCAACTACTCATAACTCTGACATCCAAAACCATGATTTGCAGTTTGAAAATAACCAACCAAATATGCTTTATTGCAATGCAAACATTTTATGACATTTTGATTAGCAATGGCAGCCAGATCAAATATCTCATCCCCCTTTCAGTTTACCACTGTAATATTTCTCCTGACAAAACCATTTAGACAAAAACCTTCTCAAAATCTAAAAGAACTTCAGAACTAACCAGGAAAGCTATTACCAGTTTACCACTGATAACCACATCTCTGGATGCATATAATAAAGGGTCAACATCCAGCTTGTCAGTATAACCATGGCATAACACTGCATATACAACACAATCTCCATATCTTTGTTAATGAAGTATTAGCATCCACCATCTCAGTATACCTATGGAAAAACACCCAGCATCTCTATACATACCACTTTGTGTGATCCAACATCTCTGTGTCCATATTTATGACGTATTAGCATCCATTATCTCAGTATACACAGGCTTTGGTCCACTACCTAAGTATATCCATGGAAAAACACCCAACAAATCAAAATTTTCCACTATCTTTGTATGATAGCTGTTGAAGATCAACATTTCCATGTGACCATGCAATAAAAAACAAGTTCTAGCTACAATACACTATGTCAGTATATAATGTAACATTAAATTAATATTAATATTACAATCATTTTCAAATGAGTGATGGCCCCAAGTGGCCCTGTAAAAAACTTCCATCCATTTTCTCAGTATTCCTTTGTGATGAAACCAAACTTACACTTAAACTAACAGAAGCCTTTCTCTGGCCTGAATTAAAGCTCACAAGCAGGTCATCATTGAAAGTAATGCTCCCATAACTTCTCCATCTACAAAAGAAAAGAGAGAAATAGAGCTATTTTAATTGAATGGAAGATTTGGCTTGCATGCCACAATCCCTTAAATTCAATACTGCAGTGAAATATGATTTCTCAGCTCAAGTTCTTACCCTCATAATCCACATTTGTTTCAGGTATCTCTTCTGTAGAATCTTCCTCCTGCCAAGGACAAAAATGACATTTACATTTCTGACGTAAAAATGTTATGAACAATAAATCAAGCCTCTACCCTTAACCTTAATGAGGTTTACCACTCACCTTGATTTTCATAAGGGTTTTGGTTATGTTACACACACATCTTCTCCCACAAATTCCATGTGTTCTCTATACAGTCTACCATCTTTAACAATTATTTAGATTTTATTTATTGAATTATTTTACAAAACAGGAACTGTAATTACTACTACATCAAATTCCTTCATTACCGTGGTCATTTCTGGCTGTGCAGGGTCAAACCTCTCTTCATCAGTTAAGACATTTTCTTCATCAGACTTCTGCTGTTTTTTTTGTTTCCAGCAGCGGAAAATTACACCTGCCGAAATTATGATAATGAAAGTAATAGAAGCAGCCACTGTGACTGATACTTTCCCATCCAGTGTTGAAGTGTTTTGAGATTCCGTGGTGAGGCTCAAGTGAACCGTGTGGGTTTCAGCGGTGTCATGGACCATTCCAAAAACTTTGTTGAATACTGACATCATTACTACAACAGTAGTTGCCTGGAGTGTGTGAGGGTAGGTTCCTGTGATAGTTCCTGTGGTGATTACAGTGGTGGTTCCTGTGCTAGTTCCTGTGGTGATTACAGTGGTGGTTCCTGTGATAGTTCCTGTGGTGATTACAGTGGTGGTTCCTGTGCTAGTTCCTGTGGTGATTACAGTGGTGGTTCCTGTGATAGTTCCTGTGGTGATTACAGTGGTGGTTCCTGTGGCAGTTTTTGCATTGTCTTGTGAAGACAAGTCATCATGAGAGCTTGCAGAAGTTTTGGTGGATGGCAACAAACTGTAGTTTGCAGGGAAGGTGGTGACTAGTGAAGACTTGTTCCTCAGCTTTAAGTCCACATCAGACTCAGTGCCACCATCGGAACCATAGACTGGAACAGGCACCTCCTCCATTACCATCAGCTTAATCTGACTGCTTTGGACTTCTCGAAACTTTTTTACTGTACATTGGTAAGTACCTTTGTCTGTAATCTTAACACGTTTAATGGTTAGTGAAGCGTCTCCATCTTGGGGATCTGGAGAGGAAAAGTGGACTCTGCCTTCAAAACCAGTGAAGTGGTGTATTACGTCTTCAGTGTAACAGATGAGGTGTTCCTCTTCCTCTTGACCATCTGAACGGTTGACCGTCCACTCAATCTCCAACTCACCAACATCCACAGAAGCAAGGGTGAAATGGCATCTGAGGCTGATGTCATGTCCTAGCGCTGCTTGGTATTCAGAAGAGGGGCTGGTTAAATTCAATCCACAGGTGGATGTCAAAAGTACTGACACCAGACCGATGAGCAAGACCAAAGCCATGGAAATGTTTGGGGGCTTGAAGGATTAACATCGATGTGATCTGTAGGGTGTGATAGAAATAATAATACATTTGTATTTTAAAACACAGTACTTGAATATGTTATTTCAATATTACCCTTTATTTCTGTACTTCAATGTTTAGGGTAACAGTCTTGTCAAAGTCTAAAAGAGCCCTCTGAAAACAATTTAGAAAGCTATTACAACTCTACTACTGATAATTACAGCTGGCCTTCCCAAGATTTCAGTGTAGTAGCAAATTTGAGTCTAAGGCCCACAAGGACCTTGGCCACATTTTCATGCACTGTTTCAGTATGCCACAGTAATTTCACCCAAGTACAATCACCTTTAGGGTAAAAACCCTAGTAAAGTCTAACATCTGAATACCACCTAAAAAGCTATAACAGCTTTACCACTGATAACAATATCCTCTGTATAATCAAATATCTTCACGGTATGTTCAAGAAGAGTAAAAATTGAAGTAACAATATGTAAACCTGTTGACTAGCTTTTAAAATGGTTACTGCAGGCCAAATTCAAAACACTACAGAGAGAAAACTGGCATTTCCTCCAGTGCATCCAAAGCCTGTCATTTAAGGAAAGTAATGATATGATTTTGTGTGTGTGCTGTAACGACTCCATTTTTCAAAAGCCTTGTTTAACCATGTTTCTGGTCATGCAGTATAGAGATTTTTAGAAACATGCTGCAGCTTTTTTTGTCAGATAGACTCAATTAGATCAGTTGAACACAACACGTAAATACGTAGACTATTGAAAACAATCAGTGGCGGCTGGTGCTGATTGAGTGGGCTAACAAATAAATTATAGCCATAGAATTGCAAGTTAAAGTAAAAGTAACATTCTCATTCTCTCTCTCTCTCTCAATATATATATTTATATTTCTATATGTATATTTATATACTTGGGCATGCACATGTACACACACATGCACTGTTTTGACAAATTTTTTCTTCATAGGACATTGAAAAAACACGGATTATTAAGAAGATGATCCACCTCATTCATGTTAGCGCCCGGCATTTTTCATCTTCTTTTCTTCTACTAGGTCATTACCAGCCGTCACTGAAAACAACAGTCCTTAATGACTCTTTATTTGAAGAGCTCTTTTCCAAAACGCTATAATTGCATTTTAATAGTTTTCAGGAAAATTTTTTACCTAGACCCACACATTTTGTTAATATTCAATTTATCCTGTTAAAATGGTTAGGTCAAATGGTCAGTTTGAGCACACGCACACGTAGCTTCCTTACCCGTGCTCTATTGGGCTCGAAAGGGCATGTGATCTCGCAATGCATTGTGCGCCGTGGTCGCCATTTTTGTGGGCAAAAGTTTTTTTGTACATCACTTAGATACAGTGCTGAGAGAGAGAGAGAGACACACCAGGAAAAAATGGGCCGTACAAAAGAGACAGGCAATGGACCGTAACGAGACAAGCTGGACCTTGTTCCAAAGGCTTGGTACCTCGAAAAAAATAGTAAAATTGGTGGAATCGATCCACATGAGCATGTGCAGTGATATTTATCTGGGTTTGCACTTTGTATTTTCATTTGTTACCTCATTTGCACTGTTACTGGAATTTCAACAGTGTCACTGCACTGCACAATAATGTTTGTAATAAAGTGAAAAGCTTTAAAAACAAGAAGTGTTCAGACATTATTGCTTGAGTAAATGGCATGGTCTCATAGAGGACTTCTTATAGCTCAATTAAAATAGTTAGAATATCGTTTCAGATGTTGCTACTGAACCACAATATTTATTATCACTATCAGGCACAGTTTTATTAACTGTCTTTGTAAAGTGCAGGCCTGGTGTTTGTCGCCATATGAACAAGTAGCGGGTGAGGAGATTTTCCTTTGCCTGACATATCAATGACATGTTAAGGATAAATAGAAATAAGCAGAGAAAAATTAACAGTTATTCATTTTATTTTCAGATTGGTCGAGAGGACATATCGCATTTAGGCTAAAAATAGTTTCAGCGCTCATCGCGGTTTGGAAATAAACTGCATCTTGCAGTACATTTTAAACAAGGAAATGTAGCGATTCGTCATGAAATGCTGGAGCAGTGAATAAGACAGTACATAATGGCATGACGAACTCAGCATGCACTATCGTAAGTATAAAGTTATAATCAGTTTCTTACCTCTTACGTCCATTAACTGCACAATTAAGTCTCCCTGTGTTTCGCCTCATCCATTTAGCACGTCTTGCTTCAACTCAGCACCTGGGAAAGCATCGCAGATTGGCTCTCCAAATCTCGCGAGATTACGATATACCTCGCTACAAATAATGAAGCACAACACTGACAGTGACTTTAATCCTCATCAGAATCCCCAGAGGTTTTTCCACAGTGGTCTGCAGGTAAGGCTTGACTGATGTTTGGTCACACAATTTGTGAAACTGAGAGAGTTGTTGGTTTTCTTACATTGTAATATAAAGACAGTGGACCCTAATGTCGATGTAGGTAGGCAGGGGCGAGTATTTCATTCCACTGATGTATCTTTGTTAAGAACTTGGTGAATACCCCCGTGAAATAGTTTCAGAATCAAAATCCTTTATTAAACCCTTGCAGGAAATTGTTGGATTGCAGTGCTCCATTTCACAGTACAGGTAAATAAAGAGGAAAGTAACATTAAAAAGATACAAATAAAATAAAATGGTAATTAAACCCAATCCACAAATAGTAATATAATAATAGTAATAATAATAATAAAAAAATGGAAATACAAGAATAGAAAATCAAGAAGTAAAGAAATATACCCTTGAAAATGGACACTATATACATTGTTAATATTAACTTAAATTGTGCAAATAGAAATTATATACAGAGTAGTAGGATATTTTGTGTATTGCACATATAACAAGGGTTGGGCTTCAGAAAACTGGACAGTACAGTCTCTGTGACTCTTCTGTTAACATTTGATTCCACTTGGAGATCAACTCAGAGTTTTTTCATTTAAGGCTGTAAAGGTTAGATGTTTGGTTTGTTGGTCTTTACATGCAGAGAAATTGGTCTTCAGTGACCTCTTGAAATTTGTTGTCAATTTTGGGCACTTCCTGTTGTGGTAGATATAGACACCATAGTTTTCTCTGGTCCCCTGCCCAATTTGGCTGGTGACCACATGTTTAGTCGCATGTGGTCGCTTCATTGTTGGATGTCTCGGTGGTGTTCAGCAAACAACGTGGCCTATATAGACAACTGGAAAAGTTTCTGGGGAAAACCTGGTCTGGTTAGGAGAGGTGGCAACCATCCTACTTTGGATGGGGCAGCTCTCTTGTCTTTGAACATAGTAAATTCTGTACACCACCAAAAGCCATGACAACTACCCAGATTCCAGACCAGGGGGCAGAGCTGCTGTCTTACACACCCTTCTGCAAGCTCCTTTCTACTGTCACCCCCCCAACCCTCTTCACACCCCATTGAAACTGAGTTGTTCATGAAAATATAGTTATAATCAAAACAACTACTCTAGTTAATCAGTCCAAGTATTAAATGTGGTTGATTAAATATTCAGTCCCTCATGTCCAAATCTCTGCTAATAAATGATCTGATACTCGATCACCATATTGATGTAATGTCACTCACAGAAACCCGGTTGCAGCAGGATGAATTTCTCAGTTTAAATGAATCAACCCCTCCGTGCTGCATTAACTACCAAGTACCCAGAAATACTGATAGAGGAGGAGGAGTGGCAGCAGTTTATCAGTCACGATCTGCATATCAACCCTAAACCTACTGCTAAATACAATTCATTTGAAACTCTTACTCTTAGCTTCTTACACACAGACTGGAGAGCAGATAAACCACTTTTATTTGCTGTGGTGTGGTCCCCCAGCGCCTTATTCTGAGTTCTTAAATGAATTCCCTGACTTTCTATCATACTTAGCAATAAACTCAGACAAAGTTATCATAGTGGAAGGCTTTAACATTTGTGTGGATGTTGAAAATGACTGTCTAGCTTCTGCATTCAGATCACTGGTAGACTCAATTGGCTTCCCTCGAGGGTAAATAAACCCACTCACTCCTTTAATCATACCCAGACCTGGTGCTAACCTATGGCATTGAGTCTGACTACCTTACAATTTTCCCCCAAAATCCTATCTTGTCCGACCACTCCTTAATAACATTTGAATTTACTTTGGCAAACTATACTTTGCCTGGAAAAAAAATCCACTACAGCAGATACCTTTCTGACACTGCTGTATCTAAATTCAAAGAACGTGTCCCAGCAGAGCTACCCTATATTAATACAATGGAGGGCAACTATGCCAATTTCACTCCCTCACAGGTAGACGTTTATGTAGATAGCACTGCAACATCATTTCTTGGGACCCATAATTCTGTAGCCCCTCTGAAAAAGAAGGTTATTGACCAGAAGAGAGTAGCTCCTTGGTACAATTCAAATCTACACATATTGAAACAGAAAACTAGACAGCTGGAAAGAAAATTACATTCCAGCCAATGTGTCGAGGATCGTCAAACCTGGAAAAATAGTTTATTAATGTATAAAAAAGAGAGTCAGCTGGGTGAAGGAGGAGAAGAAGAGGTAGACAGGATAGAGAGGATGAAAGAGAGAGAGAGAGAAAGAAACATACATGAAATAGACATAAGAAATTACAAAGGACAAACATGATAGGTTGTTATAATTGGAATTGGAATTCTGAAGACTATGTATTGTATGTATTTGTTTTTTAGCTGACAAGTTAGTTATAACAGCACTACATAGAAGAACGACATAGGCAGATGTTGACAGTAGACACTGGGTTTGTAGTTCAACATGTGGATCTGGATGGAGAGAGACCTGCAGAAAGATACAGAGAGAGAAAGAACCCCGATTTTCTGGCCACTGAGCTAAGGACTGTCAGCACCTTGCTCAAAGCACTTGAACTTTTATTATCACCACCTGAGAAAACAGGATTGAACTGGCACCTGTCTGATCACATGACTGCATCTCTGCCCCATATGGTGTTATTGCCTTAAAAAGACAATACATTTCCTTAGAAATTAATTTTGCAAATAATCCAGGCTGTTAGTGATGATGCAAACTGGGGCTTCATATGGACAATACAATTACACAGTGTCTGAAGTATGTATGAAAAAAAAATCCATAACATTGTATACACAGATTTACAAATGTTTAGATAGTTTCTGGCCAGAAACACCTCCCTTTTTCGGGAAAACAAATGTCAGCTGGGGTAAAAGATTGTCCAATCGCACCATGAAGTTTGTCTCAAGTGGAAGTGTAATCTGCATTTATCTGTTAGAAGTTAGAAGACTAGCTTGCCGTAGAGTTTTTCTGCCCCCAAGTGGCCAAAATAAAGAACTGCTTCCTCGATGTTTTTTTCTCTCCAAATATTGATCATCTTCTGTTTGTTTTACAAAACAGTTAAGTCTATACTCATGTTTATTGAAATAATTCTCAACAATTAAGTAATGTAAGTAAAGTTTTATGTCATTTGTACATAAAATGTGTGTTTTTCCTGTCATAACTTTCCTGTCTATTGTGTGGTGACACAATAGAAAGTTAATGATTCCTATTTTGGTTTGGTCTGATATAGATTTAGAGCATTTAAACCCTTGTGTCTGCACCTTTAGTACATGTTAAATGTGGAATATTCCTTTTTATTTAATTTTTATGCTGTGTCACATGTGCTCTTTGAGAACTCTTATCATTTGCATTTAATATAAAGAATAAAAGTTCTGGACATAAATGAACACATTCTTTCATTTAAAGGAACAATTACATGAATAATTTGGCTGTTTTAGACAAACAGATTGAAAGTATTCAAAAATACATACAAAATACAAAAGATTTTCTCCACTCAAATACATTTAACTTTGCTCATCCACTTAATTTAAAAATTTGGTGCAACAAATCACTTATCATGTAAATTTTACTTTCTTTCACCACCGTCGGACAGAGAAAATGACGGTGTTGATAAAAACAACAAACCTACAGGAGCCTTTTTGCCCTTTTTTCATTTAGCAGATGTGCAGAATTGTAAGGGGGTCCTCAGGAATATATCTGACTAACTATCTAACCAGTTTTATCTTATTTGTTTGATTTAACTGCTAAATTATAAGTGGGTTTTTCCTGTGACGCTAGTTTGGATGCTTCTTTCATTTTATTTTATTCCAGGTTGTTAAGTACAATGGCCTCAAGGCATATTCGCCATCACTAACACCTGCTTATGGTAAATATACCATATTTCATCATATTTCCATTGCACAGTCAGTAGTGTAGATGTCAGAGATAGATGTTAACTACTGTCTGATATTATTTTGCTTCTGGATTCTTTCTCTTCAGAAAAATTGATCAGAGATTATTAAGGCCATGTTGCAGGTGCCAACCGCACAATGAAAATGCTAGAGAACGCTATATGGCATGCAATTCACATCATTCAGTCTTTGCAATTCATGGCCAACTCAAAAATCCCATCCCCATCCCAATTTCCCAATTCAATTTTCACCAAGGTTTGTGGCTGAACTCAAAGGGCATGGATTCAGTCCGACGACACAGAAAATCTACCTCACTGATGTTGTTGGATTTGTCAAATACATTTTGAGCATGAGCCCTTCAAGTGTGAGGCTTGAACAGAAGGCTTTCAACGCCAGCGCCGTTACTCTGCACACACACATTACGCACAGCGCGTAGGGCACCAAGTGCCAGTGGGGGCACCAAAAAAAATCAGGCTCGTGAAAAAATCATTTCAATAGGCTAGGTACTAGTGACGATATGGCACCACAAGGCATTTGTGCTTAGGGTACCCAAATGGCTAGCAACGGGGCTGTTCAACCTCAACTTGGAATTGCGAGCATGGTTGAGAGACATTGGGAGGAAAGTAGTGGGGCGCCAGCACCACAAATAAGTCAGGCAAGTTAAGCAAATAATTAACAACATTAATTTGGTATTGCGGTGGAAAAAATGAGGGGAATTAAGAGACTGTGAGAAAAGAAGAAAACTGTCTAAATGTATTTTATTTTAGCTCTTGCAAGAGGACTGAAACCAATAAAGTAGCAATAGGCACACTAGAAGGAGACAGTGCAAAAAATATTCTCAGCAACGTTTTTATATGAAACAGCTCACAGATAACAACAAGGCCACAGAGAACATGATTATTTGGATTTCTGGCTAACAGTTATTGTGTCTGAATGGGTGCCATGGCAACTCAAGGTTACTCATGTGTGTGCAAGTGTAAATCTCAGGAGAGTATGTGTGAATCTCAAACGGACTCAAACCATGCTTGTTTCTAATTTGCGCGCATGTGGAAAAGCACAAGAGTTGGTATCTTAACCAGCGCTGGGCAGACAGATGTGAAGTCTTTTGTGTTGAGTGATATGACCCACTGCATGTGGGACCATGAGTGTGAGTTCAAAATCTCTGGAGGATGTCATTGTCTTCTCTGCAGCTGCTACAGCTCTCAGGCAGAAAGGCAGCCCTGTTGTTACTGGATAGAAAAATAAGCAAAAGGTCTAAGTTTGTCCCCATGTTTTTGATAGAGGACAGAAGTGGCATATCCACCTTTTTGGTCCACAAACTGTACAAATGGTTTGTTTGGGTTTGGCAAGCCAAGTGCACTTTTCAAATCTTCAAAGGCCTTGCTTCTGGAGTGCATATGACTTTGTTGTGAGCTGCCAATTGTTTACCATGGACTGTGGCTGAGACTGTGGCTGAGAGAGGTGCCTCTCACCTCTGAGTACTAGGAAGCTCAAAACTTGTTTTTTTAGTTACAGTCCGTGTCGGCCGACCCTCATCTCTAACTTTTTTTAACAGGAAATATTGGAGTGCGCACTGGTGAATCATCACATGGGACAATTATGCCCGCCTTAAGTAATCAAAGTCAAACACCAGTGTAATGCCATTTATGGCTTCTTGTTTTAAGGGGTACTGTTTTAGACCTGTAGTCTGATTTAGAATGAACTACCACAGGTGTTGCATCTTTCAGTCCAACATCATACTTATGTTTAGCCCAAAGGATATACATTATTGGTTTTGCTATACACTGTCCTTGGATCCTCTGTTCTGCAGTACTGCACTTTGTCCAGTAGATATGTGTCAATGTTAACCTCTCTGGCTTCTCAACCTTCCAATGCCAACCTTTCTCAAAATCTGTGTCTTTCCCTTTACTGATATGTGGTGTACAATGTAATTCCTGTGGTGTCATGTAGTGTCCTGCCTGTGTGCTGTGTCTGTGTGTGAATGACATCAGGCTCTCTGGAGTGTGTGTGTGTGTGTGTGTGAGTCGTGTAACAGTTGCCACTCATAGACATAGAGCAGTCCCAATGGGCTGTATTTAACCATTTGTGTTGGATATTGATAGCCTAGATCATCCTGTTTCAAAACTTACACCATCTGCTGTGGAGTGGAGAGTTATGCTAAAACTGCACATTAAGTCCCTGCCCAGCATATTGACCGGGGAGTTCTTTGAAACAATGAATGAGCGTTTAGTCATCTGATCATCCAGTTCACAGTGGATAGGGACCGAATAACTGTCCCTCACATGTCTGTCCACTCGCGTCAATAGTTAAACAAGTTCTACCATTGAGTTTTGGAAAAAATGGTAAGGCTGATGTTGTTAAAAGAGATGTAGTAGCTCCTGAATCTACATGTCTGCATCATGTCACATCATGTCTTCCAACAGATAAGGTTAACGTAGGAAATTTTTTGTAATCTTCATCATGATACATTGCATAGGCAAATACATCACTTTCAGGAATCCGTTTCGAATCATTTTTCTTTCCAAACAATACTAGTCTTGTGTTTGTGTCCCTATCTGGTGTGCGAGTGTGTTTGTGTGTTACCTCATCCTGCTTCCTCCTGGGTGGCTCCTGTTCTTCTGGGGTTCTGGGCTGTTCTCCTTCCTCCCTCATGGTGGGGGCACTCATTTGACCAATGTCCTTTTTCTCTAAAGTTAAAACATTCTTCTGGGTCCCAGTGGCTGCCCCCTCTGCCCCGCACGTTGTTTCGAAACCTGCCTCTGCCTCTGCCTCTGCCTCGTCCTCGTGCCCCACCTGTCATTGCATTGTACATGGTCAGCTGGACCTCATCCAGTTTCTCCTGTCTTTTCTTTTTCTTCAGTGCATTCTGATGTTTCTGAATGTCTTCTTCCTGCTCAGCATGTTGTAAAATATCTGCTAAGCCACATGTTCTTCAGGTAATGCAGGAGCAGTGGCAGGTTTCTGCCAGTGAGGGGTGCATTCTGCTCAGAAACAAGCTTTTAAGGTTTGATTAGTAAGCAGACAGTGGGGGGCATCCCAGAGTCTCTGGGTGTTCCGTGCCACTGTGACAGTCAAAGGCAACTGTGAGGTGCGCCAAGAATGTGCCCACAGTCTCTTCCGAGCCCTGACTTATCATCTCCAGAGCAGTGATATCCTGTGAAACTGAAAACGCAGCCTGGACATCCGTACCGAGTGCTGTAATTGCATCTCTGTATTTTTGGTTGTCGTTATGTATCCAGTCTGGGATTTTCAAGCACAGAGGCAGCCTGGCTTCAGTGAAATAACCTCTGATTTTATGATACTGAGGCCCAAAGTTCTTTTACAGTACCCTCTGCACTTCAATTCAATTCAATTCATTTTATATAGCACCATATACAATCAAAATTGTCTCTAGATGCTTTACAGAGACCCAGAGCCTGAACCCCCGAGCAAACAGACAGTGACAAGGAAAAACTCAGTTTTAATAGGAAGAAACCTTGACCCAGCTCACAAGGGAGAACTATCCTGCTGATAGTCGGTTGGGTGAAGGGGGGGGGGAAGAGGTAGACAGGACAGAGAGGACAATAGAGCGAGAGAGAGAGAGATTGTATGTATTTGTATTGTATTGTATTGTATTTGTTTTTTAGCTGATATGTTGTTTAAGTTAGTTCTAATAGCACTACATAGAATAAAGACATGGGCAGATGTTGACAGTAGACATTGGGTTTGTCAGAGGGCCGGATGCAGTTCAACATGTAGATCTGGATGGAGAGAGACCTGCAGAAAGATACAGAGAGAGAAAGAAAGGGAGGGAGAGACACAAAACTACGAGGACAACTGGACACACAGTTAGTCACATAAAATAATGAATTATATGTTAATCTGATGAGGGGAGAGGAGGGGAGAGGAAGAAGAGGAGAGGAGGTGGGGGAGTAGAGATGATGGTGGTATTGGGGAGGAGGGGGAGCTGCTTGGTGGATCATGTTTGTGTCCCCCAGCAGCATAGCTATGATAGAGATTAAAGATTAACAGTTAGTCACACCTGTTCTACCTGTGGCTGTCTGTCAAGAGGTGACTGTAACTATGCCTACCAGCCCTACACACTTTGTTTGAGGCTAACTATATGCTTTACTAAACACAAAGGTTTTAAGTCTAGTCTTAAAAGTGGAGGTGGTGTCTGCCTGTCAAACCCAGATTGGCAACTGGTTCCACAGTAAGGGTGCCTGATAGCTAAATGCTCGTCCTCCCGTTCTACTTTTCTGAATTCTGGGAACTGGCTAATGTTTTGCCTCCGGATGAAGTCTGTACCAGCACCACCAGTGACTTCTTCAGAAAAGCTGTATCAAACAAAGCCCTGCTAGTCCATGTTGTCCAGATGAGAAAAAATAAAGTTGTTGTTGATCTCTGTGAGATGGGAAGTGACAGCAGTCAAAGTATCACTGAACTCCTGATCTCTTCGAAACAAGCTGAATACTGGAACAACATTCCCATAGAAATTGTCTTGCAAACTAACAAAGATGTGACAGAAAAAACAAGGTGCCCAAGATATGGTGTGACGTCAGACATTCATGGGAATATAGAGCAACTGGCGGATTGTGAGGAGGAAGAGAAAACATGCAAAAATGAAAATGAGAAGATCTGAGCCTCGCCTCGCTTCAAAGCACTAAGTATCAAGCCTGGATGTGAGTTTGCTGTGTGTTGTTCTGACATCAGCTCGCCGTCAGATTTCTGGTGCCAGCATCTAGCTAATGTTCCAGCTTTGGAGGAACTGATGGATAAAGTTCAGCTATATTACTCAACTCACACAGTTGCCCTCCAGTCAGGGGATTCATGCTGTGTTGCCAAGTCACCAGAAGATGGAAGATGGTACAGGGGTTTCATCACGGAAAAACACAGAGGTCATGGCAAAGTGATATTGGTTGATTATGGCTGTACCATCCAAATCAAGGAGGACAGTCTTCAGGCTATAATGCCAGAATATGTTCATTTGGAAGGACAAGCTTTCAGGTGCAGTCTTTACAACCTGATTGAACCTGCTGACCCCAAGGACTGTGGAAATTGGAGTCCAGAGGCATACAACTTGCTGAAAGATTTTGTCCATGACAGCACCTGTAGCTTAAGATGTAAAGTTGTCTCTCAGTTGAATGTGAAAAACAGAGGGGTGTGCAACGTAGTGGACCTTTACAACACTCTAACCCAACAGCACATAACAAATTTACTCTTGAAACAGGGCCTGGCAAGAGAAGTGACTATCAGAATCAGAATTCCTTTATTTATCCCTGGAGGGAAATTCTTGTTTTTACAGACTATCTCAACAAAGCAACTGCCAACAGTGTTTCCTGAGTCTTTTGTCTTCTCTTCATTTGATCTCAATCCTGGAAAAGAAGAACAAGTCTACATAACTCACATCAGCAGTCAGTGGGAGGTCTACTGCCACCTTGAGAGGAACACCGATGTCCTTGAAGAGCTTGAAAAAAAAATCTCAGAGGAGAGTGAGAAAATGATGAAAATTAGTACGAGAGCTTTAGTGAGGAAGCTGTGCCTGGCCAAATACTTTGATGGCAAATGGTACAGGGGCTCGATACATCCTGTTCAGTCACCTCTGCATCTCAGTGTGTTTTTTGTGGATTATGGAAACACAAACATATTGGAGAAACCCCACATCAAGTTTATCCCCAGAGATTCGGCTCATTTGTTGTACACACCCATACAGGCTGTGAGATGTAGCCTTGCTTCAGTTTCCAGGGAAGAGCTCTATGCCGATGTCAAGGAATGGCTCAAGGACACAATTCTCAACAAGCAAGTGAGAGCCCTCATAGTTGAAAAGAGCAAAGATGGCTCATTTGATGTTGAACTGTTTGATGGAGCAGTAAACATCAATGAGAAGGTAAAAGAGCTCATAGCCAGTCGTTCACCTAAACCAGGGGTGTCAAACTCATTTTCACAGAGGGCCACATCAGCATAATGGCGGTCATCAAAGGGCCAGATGTAACTTATAAATGTAACTAAATGTAATCAAATGCAATGTAAAACAAACGTAATGACTCCTTAATGTCAAATAACTTTGAATTTATTACTTATTTAAGTGCCAAACATCACAACTGCATAGAAAAAAATTATGTCTGTTTGTTTGTTATAACAAATCTTTTTAATTTGTCAGCTTATGGAACCCACATAACTCCATCAAACGAGGATCAAACTATCCAAGTGAATAAAGAAAAATAACATAAAACAAATTATGACATTAACTTTGTTCAAAACGTTTTTGTCAAAGTTAAAATTAATTACTGTAAAATCAACAATTATTAGCTGCTTAGAACATGTATAACATGTAGCATTTTACAAAAAAAGGCTGCATACAGCCTTGCATCCAATTGATGGTTTGATTACATTTGTCTGCATACACACATAAATCCTGTAAACACTAAATAACTGCAACAGCAGCTACACATAAATAATATGTAATCAACTAAAAATTATTACAAAATACAGGTTGATTCAGTTCACAACTATTGGTCAGGTTTTTAGGTTAGTTTTTGATGAGGAGATGCTGCCTGTTCTTGAACACACCAAGTGGATCTCCTCTCCATTGATCACCATCCATTGATCATGTTCTGAAAATAATAAACACAAAACAAAATGCAAACACAATCATTAAATTGCACACATAGTTTAATTCTTCTTCTTGGTTGAATTACATTATATTCTAATTAAGTTTTTTTTAAAAAAAAAAAAAAAAGCTTACCTGTGTGTTTTCTGACCAGATGTCTGACACCGTTTTCCTGTTGCCAGTGTGTCAATGTCTGGTTTTAAGTCCTGTGTTGAAGCAATCCGTGGAACAGCATGGAGGTTGAGTGAGACGTGATTAAGCCCCACATCAAATGCCCACAGAGGGCGTCAAGTAGGTTGTGCAAACCTCAGAAAGAAAGAAATGACAAAAAAATCTGTTGATGGCAAAGCCCAGAGCATGAAAATAACATTAAAACAGCAAAATGAGGCCAAAACAATGAGCTGTGTCCGTGTAAAACCCCAGAAACACTCTCCAGTAGAACAGCAAAGAGAGTGCCCTGTTAGAAAGTCAGAGCAACCACAGTGTACAAAGAAAACAGAGATCTCTCAGCTCTTGACACATATGACCTAAACCAAAGAGGGTTGTGAGTTCTGAAATACGCAGCACAAAGACAGCTCTGCACATAAGAAGCACAAAGGCTTCAGCCAAGCGCAAGGATGTAGAGCGCTTATTACATTCCCCCACATCAAATGCCCACAGAGGGCATCAAGTAGGTTGTGCAAACCTCAGAAAGAAAGAAACGACAAAAAAATCTGTTGATGGCAAAGCCCAGAGCATGAAAATAAAATTAAAACAGCAAAATGAGGCCAAAACAATGAGCTGTGTCCGTGTAAAACCCCAGAAACACTCTCCAGTAGAACAGCAAAGAGAGTGCCCTGTTAGAAAGTCAGAGCAACCACAGTGTACAAAGAAAACAGAGATCTCTCAGCTCTTGACACATATGACCTAAACCAAAGAGGGTTGTGAGTTCTGAAATACGCAGCACAAAGACAGCTCTGCACATAAGAAGCACAAAGGCTTCAGCCAAGGTCAGTAGCAGTATATGACTTTCTGTGCTCTTTATTTCCTTTCACATCTACATACATTGTAATAAGTTATACCCAGGTATGGCAGCAAAACTGCATGTAAGGAGTGAAGGAGTTCGTCCACACTCTGACAGGGTACCACACAACGACCCGGAAAAAGGCCTGTGGAGTTGGCAGAGCCCCACTGACATAGCCAGGAGCACTCCTTCAGGTGGGTAAAATAACCTATGATTAGATTTCATCACCTTTCGCCTCCTGACCTGAACCTAACCCTTGTAGAGCTGCACGAGTGTGAACAGCCCTCACTCAGTGTCCTCCTTCAGCCGGGATATGTAAGCTGCTGGGATTCCATTGGTGTCTTCCCTCATCTTCACGCAACCCTCTAGCTCCACCTGCAACACACAGAACACATACAAAGAATTTGGTTATCATTGTGTACAAAGTAAAATTAAAACATGTTAGACAAATTGTTCTCATTTACATTGCATACACATATATTCAGTATCACTTACAGGGGAATCACTCAGATTAACCTTGGAGGTGGATGGGGACTCTGTGTCTCATGTGGTGATGCTCCCACTCAAGATGCTCTCAGTGGTGCAGGTGTAAAAGTTCCTGAGCACCTTGAGGGGGAGCCTGAAGTCTCTGAGGCGTCTGAGGTGGAAGAGATGCTGCCTGGCCTTCTTAACAGTCCTGTGAATGTGCAGTGACCAGGACAGGTCCCGTGTGATAGTCACACCGAGGTATTTAAAACTGTCCACCCTTTCCACCTCAGACCCGCCGATGCAGAGTGGACGGATGTCCTTCTGCTGCTTCTTCCTGTAGGGAAGGTAGAGCCTCCTCCTTGTTGTGGGAGATTAACCCCACGATGGCTGTGTCGTCAGCAAACTTTATGATGGTGTTACTGTCTGATGTGGACACACAGTCATGTGTATACAGGGAGTACAGCAGGGGACTCAGCACGCAGCCTTGGGGGGATCCAGTGTTGAGGGTGAGGGGGGATGAGCTATGGGGGCCCACGCGTACCACCTGTTGTCTGCCAGTAAGGAAGCTGTGGATCCACCTGCACAGGGAGGAGTTCAGTCCAAGATCACACAGCTTGGTTACCAGTCTGGAGGGGACTATGGTATTGAATGCTGAACTGTAGTCCACAAACAGCACTCTCACATAGTTCCCCATCCTAGTGTCTACGTGGGAAAGTGTCTTGTGCAGCAGGAAGGTTATGGCGTCGTCTGTGGATCTGTCTGGGCGGTATGCAAACTGTAGGGGGTCCAGGGTGGGGGGCAGAGAGGAGGTGATGAATGTTTTGACCAGCTTCTCAAAACATTTCATCACCACAGATGTGAGGGCTATGGGGCGATAGTCATTGGGATTACTGGGCTGGGCTGTCTTTGGGACGGGGAGGCCCTGGAGTTGCTCCCCTCCATCTGCAGCTCCAGTCTTGCGGCGTAGCGGCGTTTAGCCCCCTTCACCGTCCTACGGACAGCGTAGGTGGCTGCCCTGTACAGCGTCATGTCTCCGGTGGCGAGTCCCGAGTTGTAGGCGGCGGTGCGGGTCCTCAGCGCGTCGCGGACAGTTTTGTCCACCCACGGCTTCTGGTTGGGAAAAGTTCTGGTGGTGGCTGTTGGTGTTACGTCTTCCACCATTTTCCCGATAAATCCCACAACCGCTTCCGTGAACTCGTTGAGGTCACCGTCCGAGCTGCACCGAAACATATCCCAACATATCCTAACAAGTAAGTACACAAGCACTTTAGTAAAAGTTTATTAACTGCATGATCCTCTGGATTCTTTCCTTTCCCAACCTGTTCTGTCTCTGTCGCTCAGTTCAGATTAGCTTAGTGCTAATAGTTCCACTCGCTCTCCCTCCCCCTCCCATCTTCCTCTCTCGTCTTCTGCAAGGTGTGTGAAATGTATGGTTATTACTCTGCCTCCTTTAGTGAGAGTGAGATGTGTAGAAAGTGTAGCCTATCCATAGTTTTAGAGGCAAGGCCGAGTGACTTAGGCCAAGTAGATCATAGTCCAGTAGCCCCGACAACTAGCCAGCAGCAGTTAGCCGACCTGCCTTAGCTGATCCTAGTTATTTGCAATTCTGTTTTGCGGTAAGTGAAGCCGACACCAGCAACCATAGTCATGAGAGATAAGCGAGATAAGACATATAAGAGTAAAAACAGTAACATTATAATTCAAGTCGGCACTAATGACACCTGGCTACGCCAGTCGGAGGTCACCAAAGCTAATATGGAGTCGGTATGTAATAATGTAGGTATGGCGCCGCGGACGGTCGCCTCGGAGTTTCTCTCCGCCCTGTGGACGATCTTTTTTGCAGTTTTTGTTAGTTTTCCGGTAGTTTTCTCATTTCAATACACCAGAGAAGAACTCTTGAGCATAAGAGATACATCTCTACCCAATTTTCCACCACTTTTCCACAATTCTGGAAGTTTTCCGGGGTTTTTGGTCAGAGGTGCAGCGGCTCTCTATGGAATTACGCGGAGATGGAGACGCCGTCGGGGGAAGCGCGCAGGAGCGCTCGTTAGGCTGAGGCAGCGGGGGTTACGCACGGCGCTCCCGTCTATTCACCTGGAAAACGTTCGCTCCCTGGCAAACAAAATGGACGAACTGCTGCTTCTAATCTCCAAAAACTCCGACTTTAGGAACTCCGCCGCTCTGTGTTTCACTGAAACCTGGCTCAGCGAACACATCCCGGACGCTCCTCTCCAGCTGCCCGGCTTCCGCCTCTTCCGTGCAGACCGCAACTCGGAGCTCTCTGGAAAGAAGAGGGGAGGTGGAACGTGCTTTTTTGTCAACGAAGGTTGGTGTAAAGATGTCACAGTGTTAAGGAAATCATGCAGTTTTCATCTTGAGTCGTTATTCATAAACTGTAAACCATTTTATTCACCGCGGGAGTTCTCCTCGTTCATCCTGGTCAGTGTTTACATTCCACCTCAGGCATATGTAACGGAGGCGTTACAACACCTAGCTGACCAGGTATCAGTCATGGAGGCAAAACATCCAGACTCCCTGCTCATCATTCTTGGGGATTTTAACAGAGCAAACCTCAGCCAAGAACTTCCAAAATACAGACAACAGATAAAGTGTCCCACCAGGGATGTTAATACACCGGTCGGTGGATGACGCAGTCAACATGGGACTGCACTTCATCCTCCATCACCTTGACACCCCAGGGACATATGCCAGGATCCTGTTTGTTGCTGTCCAGTTTCATCCCAGAAATCCTCCGCCAGAAGCTCTCACAGCTCACAGTGCCGACCTCCACCTCTCAGTGGATCTACAACTTCCTCACTGACAGGAGGCAGCAGGTGAGGCTGGGGAGCATCACCTCCAGCACCAGAACCATCAGTACCGGCGCCCCCCAGGGGTGTGTTCTTTCCCCGCTGCTCTTCTCCCTATACACTAACGACTGCTCCTCAGGGGACCCGTCCGTAAAACTACTTAAGTTTGCGGATGACACAACAGTAGTTGGCCTCATCAAGGACGGTGATGAGGCTGCCTACAGACGTGAAGTAGACCAGCTGGTCCTCTGGGGTGGTCGGAACAACCTGGAGCTTAACCCGCTCAAGACTGTGGAGATGACAGTGGACTTTAGGAAGAACCCACCCACCTTACCTCCCCTTACCATTCTACTACCCTCCTAAGGGCCGAGAGGTCCTGCTTTGTGCAGCTGCCCATCCATGTGGTGATGCTCCCACTCAAGATGCTCTCAGTAGTGCAGGTGTAGAAGTTCCTGAGCACCTTGAGGGGGGGTCTGAAGTCTCTGAGGCGTCTGAGGTGGAACAGACGCTGCCTGGCCTTCTTAACAGTCCTGCTAACGTACAGTGACCAGGACAGGTCGCGTGTGATGGTCACACCGAGGTATTTAAAATTGTCCACAATCTCCACCTCAGACCGGCCGAGTGGACGGATGTACTTCTGCTTCTTCTTCCTGTAGTCCACAATCAGCTCCTTAGTTTTACTGACGTTCAGCAGGAGTTTATTCTCCTGGCACCAGCTCTCCAGGTGGGTGACCTCCTTGCTGTAGGCCTTCTCCTTGAATGGAGATAAGCTAAAATGGGAGAGACGTGCTCTCTCTTACTAGCTCCCGTCAATAGCCTTGTCGCAGCTTTCTGGACGAGCTGGAGACTCCTTGGAAAGTTTTTCGGACATCCTGACAAAAGAGAGTTACAGTAGTCCAGCCTGAAAGGGATAAACGCATGGACCAGTTTCTCAGCATCACTCTGAGAGAGGATATTCCCTAGAGGATATTGTCCTAGATACTGTTGTAATAAAGGAACAATTACTGAAATGTTGGTTTTAAGCAGGGAAATTGGGTCAGTGCCAACATCGCAGTATAGATCCAACATCTTCATATTTGTTCCTTTTGCGGGAAAAAATCTGAGGGAAATAGGGTGTAATAAAGACATGTTGGGTCTGTACTGCGATGCTGGATCTGACCCCATGTTTTAGTAATGACCCATCGTTTCTGTATATTCCACTTGTGATAAAAGAACAAATATAGAGTTGTTGGGTTGATACTGCAATGTTGGGTCTGACCAATACCTCTGTATGGACCAACCAACTCTGTATTAGTCCCTAATAATTTTGTAGTCATGCTTCTTCCGCCAAAGTGTCATCCTCCACCCACCTAAGACTTTATGTGAAAGTGCTTGAGGGACTTTTGCATGCAAGCATTACCAATAAGCAGACCATATATCCTGATGTCACGAATATCATTGCAGGGATTTTAATCATGCGGACTTAAAGGCAGCACTCCCTAAATTCCACCAGCATGTTAAGTGTGCTACAAGGGCAGATAACACTCTGGACAAGATATATTCTAACATCAAACTGGGCTACAGGACCAGACCACTACCACGCCTGGGCCAGTCCAACCACTTCTTCTGCTTTTAGTCCCGGCATATGCCCCCCTCAGGAAAGCTGCTTCCGTCATTGCAAAGACTGAACCAGCATGAGAGATCATATTTCTCCTGTACCGGCTTCTCGACATTGGCTACCTGTAAAATTCAGGATAGAATTTAAAATTCTTCTCTTCACATATAAAGCCCTGAACGGTCAGGCACCATCATATCTTCAAGGGTTGATAGTTCCCTATTATTCCACCAGAGCTTTACGTTGCCAAAATGCAGGTCTACTTGTGGTTCCTCGAGTCCTCAAAAGTAGATTGGGAACCAGAGCCTTTAGTTATCAAGCTCCTCTACTATGGAACCATTTTCCGGTTTCGGTCCGGGCGGTGGACACCCTCTCTACATTTAAGAGTAGACTAAAAACTTTGATAAAGCTTGTTGGCGAGGCCACAATTACGGCTGGTTGGTACAGCAAAAAGAACAATCCACGGCAGGTTTAAGGAGTGTCACAGATGTGGTTCTTTTATTCAGTTTGACAAAGAATTGGCAAGAATCGTTCAAGCAGCAGCACACCATGTTGTTAAAATGGCGCCTATATATAGTGTGTCTCAGCTAATGACCCTGGAAGATTCCATCCACGGGGATCCACTGCCAGTCAACATAAGTAACCCACCAATTTTCTTTTGTTTATACACATGCAAACATCTTTCATAACATATACAAATCCATTTACACCAACTATTACTAAAAACAAACACATCTAAATCACCTTACATTTGTTGTACTCCACTGCACACATATCCATCACCCCACACCAATTCACACTTGGTTTTCCCCTGGAACTATAAAATCGGTGTCCGTTGCCTGGGGAAGCCTTTTGCCCGCACACCCTGAAGACACAACAACTGGTGAGTACACAACACTTTTTGATCGTCTTAGTAAACTCTTTGAGCAACCCAATACAGCTTAGCTTACTTTATTTCTAAACAATTAATACATATTAAATATACACATTTAATCCTCTGTCCCTCTCCTCTAGGTACAGCTGTGTGGCCCACACACCAGCCATGTCACCCAAGTCAATATCAGACCTGAGAAAAGGACAATGAATATACTCAATACATAAGATAAATATATCCATATAAATGGGTAAACAATCAATGTGTTAAAATGTATTGTGCAAATCTTCAATAAAGTGCCGTTGCTCTTAAAGTGTCTGTGCAGTTATTAAAGTGCATATGTGGTCATACCCAGTCAAAGTGCGTGGTGCTATATGTGCAAACCAGGTGACGATGTGTCCTTCGTCACAAAGCTTATAGAAACGGTGGCCTAGGCCGGCCCCTTGATGCTGCTATAGACTTGCCGGGGGACCTCCCCTGACGCACTGAGCTCTTTCTTCCTCTCCCTCTCCTTCTGCACACATTTATGTCCCATTAATGCATATTATTAACTCAACTTCTTCCCTGGAGTCCTTGTGCTTTCTCGTCTCGCAGGTTCCCATGGATGGTGGTTGTACCTCCTGCTGAGGTCCTGCTCGAAACTTACTGCGATTACTACTGTTAAGTCATAATCTATTTTAATTCTATTACTACTGTGCTGTAGCAGCTACCATTATTATTATTACTAATATTATATATAATCACCATACTTCATTGTCGTTATCATTATCTACAGTTCCAATACTTCGTGCATGGTCTGCCACGTCATATATCACTGATCACTGATATATCACTGAACCATATCAGCCCTGTAGGGTGCTGCGTTCCTTAGATTCAGACTTACTGGTAATACCGCTAATCTCCAAATGTAAATATGGAGCCAGGGCCTTCAGTTATCAAGCTCCTCTTCTGCGGAACCAATTACCAGCCTCAGTTTGGGCGGCAGACACCCTCTCTACGTTTAAGAGTAGACTTAAAACTCCTTTTTGACAAAGCCTATAGTTAAACCAATCCCTAGTTGTGCTGCTATAGGTTTAGAGATCCTTAGACACCGAGCTTTTAGAGCAGAGGGACTCAGTCATCATGGCCCTGCCCGGATCCTGCTGCTCCTGCTCTGCACTGTTCTCTCTGTCCTCCCTGTCTCTCCTCTCTCCCTCTGCTTTTCCTCTCTATCTACCCCTCTCCTGTCTCTCCACTATCCATCACATTAAACAGATCTCTAAGACCGCCTTCCTTCACCTCCGTAATATTGCTAAGATTAGGAGCGTCCTCTCTCTGAGTGATGCTGAAAAACTTGTCCATGCTTTCGTTACTTCTAGGCTGGACTACTGCAACTCACAATTGTCAGGATGTCCAAATTACTCTGTTAATAGCCTGCAGCTAATCCAGAATGCAAGCAGCTAGAGTTTTAACAGGAATCAGTAAAAGGGATCATATTTCCCCCATCTTAGCTTCTCTTCACTGGCTTCCGGTAAAATTCAGAATAGACTTTAAAATTCTCCTACTTACATATAAGTCCCTAAATGGACTAGCCCCATCATACCTGCAGGATCTAATAATCCCACATATTCCCAATAGAACACATAGATCACAGAGTGCAGGTTTGCTTGCAGTTCCCAGAATTCATAAAAGTAGAACGGGAGGACGCATCTTTAGCTATCAGGCACCCCTGCTGTGGAACCAGTTGCCAATCTGGGTTTGACAGGCAGACACCACCTCCACTTTTAAGACTAAACTTAAAACCTTTCTGTTTAGTAAAGCATATAGTTAGCCTCAAATAAAGTGTGTAGGGCTGGTAGGCATAGTTACACTCACTTCTTCATATATAGCCACAGGTAAAATAGGTCTGACTAACTGTTAATCTTTAAATCTCTATCATATCTATGCTGCTATAGGCCTATGCTGCCGGGGGACACAAACATGATCCACCAAGCAGTTCCCCCACCTCCTTTTTCTCTTCTATCCTCTCCCCTTGTCAGATTAACATACAATTCATTATTTTATGTCACTAACTGCGTGTCCAGTTCTCCTCGTAGTTTTGTGTCTCTCCCTCCCTTTCTCTCTCTCTCTCTCTGTATCTTTCTGCAGGTATCTCTCCATTCAGATCTTCATGTTGAACTGCATCCGGCTCTATGACCAACCCAATGTCTACTGTTGACATCTGCCTGTCATTCTTCTGTGCGCCGACTATCGGCAGGGTGGTTCTCCCTTGCGGGCCGAAATTGAACTGAATTGAATTGATAGGATAGTGATTTTCAACAGAATATGAAAAATACATGAGTGATACATCATTTCATTATAATTTCGTTATTATAATTTTCAGTCTTGTGAAATGTTAAAATCATATTGAGGTGGTATCAAAAGTGAAACTGAACAGATGAATCACATGAAAATTTAATTAATTAATTAATTAATTATTATTTAATTTATGAGTTGAGATTTTGTTTTACTTTGTCTTTTTAGTAATGTTGTTCTCATGTTGTTAACTGCTTTCCTGCCTGTACAACATCCATTGCACGTCTGCCCGTCCTGGGTGAGGGATCCCTCCTCTGTTGCTCACCACCTGTTAAAGGTTTTTCTGGGAGTTTTTCCTTAGTCGTTGTGAGGGTCGAAGGGCAGAGGATGTTGTTGATGTTATGTTAAGCCCTTTGAGACAAACTGCTTGTAAAAATGGGATATACAAATAAAGTTGTCTTGTCTTGTCTTGTCTTATCTAGTAGCACATGAAATTTTGTGAAAGTTAGTGAATTACGTGAAAGTTTGTGAAAATCAGTAGATGAGTGCTTACATGGTCATTGGGTGCATCCGCTACTCCTGCCATCATCTGCAAACTGACCTCTCCACAGGGAGATGGCTCACATGCCCTGGCTCTGATTGGTTGATGAGGAGTCTCTTCTGGTTGGTTGATTCCATGGGCTTGTTAAAGGATTACAGATCTTAGATTTTAGATTATATATACACTGGGGAAGGGGAACACTAAAATAACAACCTAGATCAGAGTGAATGAAAAATTCTTAGTAAATACTTTGTTCTACTTACTTAACCTATACTTAACATAGTTGAATGTGCTGACAACAAAATCACACAAAAATTATCATTGGAAATCAAATTTATTAACGCATAGAGGTCTGGATTTGGAGTCATGCTCAGAATTAAAGTGGAAAAACACACTACAGGCTGATCCAGCTTTGATGTAATGTCCTTAAAACAAGTCAAAATGAGGCTCAGTAGTGTGTGTGGCCTCCACATGCCTGTATGACCTCCCTACAAAGCCTGGGCTTGCTCCTGATGAGGTGACAGATGGTCTCTTGAGGGATCTCCTCCCAGACCTGGACGAAAGCATCTCCTGGTCAGTCTGTGATGCAATGTGGCGTTGGTGGATGGAGCGAGACATGATGTCCCAGATGTGCTCAATTGGATTCAGGTCTGGGGAACGGGCGGGCCAGTCCATAGCATCAATGCCTTCGTCTTGCAGGAACTGCTGACACACTACAGCCACATGAGGTCTAGCATTGTCTTGCATTAGGAGGAACCCAGGGCCAACCGCACCAGCATATCGTCTCACAAGGGGTCTGAGGATCTCATCTCCTAACGACAGTCAGTCTACCTCTGGTGAGCACATGGAGGGCTGTGCAGCCTTCCAAAAAATGCCACCTAACACCATTATTGACCCACTGCCACACCGGTCATGCTGGAGGACGTTGCAGGCAGCAGAACGTTCTCCACTGCATCTCCAGACTCTGTCACATGTGCTCAGTGTGAACCTGCTTTCATCTGTGAAGAGCACAGGGCACCAGTGGCGAATTTGCCAATCTTGGTGTTCTCTTGCAAATGCCAAACGTCCTGCACGGTGTTGGGCTGTAAGCACAACCCCCACCTGTGGACATCAGGCCCTCATACCACCCTCATGAAGTCTGTTTCTGACCGTTTGAGCAGACACATGCGCATTTGTGGCCTACTGGAGGTCATTTTGCAGGGTTCTGGCAGTGCTCCTCCTGTTCCTCCTTGAACAAAGGTAGAGGTAGCGGTCCTGCTGCTGGGTTGTTGCCATCCTAAGGCCTCTTCCATGTCTCCTGATGTACTGGCCTGTCTCCTGGTAGCGCCTCCATGCTCTGGACACTATGCTGACAGACACAACAAACCTTCTTGCCACAGCTCGCACTGATGTGCCATCCTGGATAAGTTGTACTACCGAGCCACTTGTGTGGGTTGTAGACTCCTTCTCATGCTACCACTTGAGCGAAAGCACCACCAGCATTCAAAAGTGACCAAAACATCAGCCAGAAAGCATAGGAACTGAGAAGTGGTCTGTGGTCATCACCTGCAGAACCACTCCTTTATTGGGGGTGTCTTGCTCCACCTGTTGTCTATTCTATTTGCACAACAGCATGTGAAATTGATTGTCAATCAGTGTTACAGTGGACAGTTTGATTTGATATACGTATATATTTGATATATATACGTATATCTGGATTATTCTGCCCCTTTGTGTGTGTGACTCACGGCCGACCCAGCCGGGTCGGTGTTTGCTGCCTAGAGGTCCTGGTGGACCTCGAAGAGGGACCGCTGCGGTTCTTCCGCTGCTGCACACTGGCTCCAGTGGTACCAGGTGTCTCCTTTACCCTTCAGTCGGACTGCATGCGAGGGTCTCTCCACCACCTGAAACTGTCCAGTCCACCTTGGTTCCAGCCACTTGCGTTTGATTACCCGCAACAGGACCCAATTCACCTCTGGTGACGAAGCCTCGTGCACCCCTCGTGTCGGTCCGTGACCTGTTTGGCAAAAGCTGAACCGAAAACCTGCAGTTCTTTAAAATATGCTCTTGTGGTCAGGTTTTGTTTGTCTTCACCAATCCCAATCAATTTTGTCATGGGACCTGGAAAAGCTCTCCCTGTTTGTAGCTCATGAGGAGAGAGCCCTGTGCTCTGGTTAATGGAGCTTCGAATGGACATGAGTGCCAGGGGTAGGGCATCTAGCCAGGTCAGGTTAGTCTGTGCACATATTTTTGCCAATTTGTGCTTAACTGTTTGATTCATCCTTTCAACCTTGCCCTGTGATTGCGGGTGGTAAACAGTGCCAAATGAATGTTTCAGCCCTAGCATTGCCTCCACCTGCTGGAGGTCTTGATTTTTGAAGAGTCCCAATGTCTGATCGAATTTTCTGTGGGAACCCATGTCGAGGAATGTAGTGATTAATCAGAAACTTAATCACTGACTTGTTATCCTCCCTTTTTGTTGGACACGCCTCCGGCCACCCTGTATACACATTCACATACCTGTACCCTCTTACTGCGGTTATCATATCTGTGTAATCTATAATAATTTCTTTCCCTGGTCATACTTCGAGAGGATACTTACCCGGTTCGAGTCTGATGGTCGGTCTGGCATTGTACTTGGTGCAAGTTCACATGTTCTTACCCAGTGTTTTACCATATCTTTCAAGTGAGGATGCCACTAGTTCTCCAGGTTTCTCAGCATCTGTGCCGCTCCCACGTGTCCTACTCCCTGTGCCTCCTCTAGCGCTGTTTTTCTCATGCCTGGGGTAGAATAAGACGTCCATCCGGACTCCTCCACAGTCCTCCCACCTCCGTAGCTCCTCGGGTTTCCAGAGCGTTTTCTCCTGTGGTGAGACCCCCTTTTGCAATCTTATAATGTCAGTTAGTTCTGGTTCAGTTCCATCTCTTCTTCTGAACACATTAGTTCTCGTTTAACCTGATACCCAACCGCCATCTTTGCTGCATGATCTGCTGCATTGTTCCCTCATTTCTGCCTCGTGTTTGATGGATTTGTTTATTGCAGTTATGTACATTAGCACTGTCTTTTCTCCCCCTTTTTTCTGGAACAGAATGCCATTAACAATTGCTTCTGTTTCAGAAACATCAAGGTAGAATGGCAACGTGTAGTCTGGTAAGGCCAATTCAGTGGCAGTAGCCAATTTTTGGAGACATCCCTGCTCCTTTCTGGAAGATCGCTCTGCCTAGGAATAAAACCTGTTTCCTAGCTATCTGTAATTTGGCTTTACTTATCTTAAACCCTTTTCTGGCTAAGTGTTGCAGGACAGAGCTGGTTGCTGTAAGACAGACAGTAGCATACTGAATGAGTGTGGTATTGTCTGGCAGAATGCAGTCACTTAAAGCCTATATGAGGACCTGTTTGAACAGCCATGGTGACAGTGTGAACCCTTGTGGTAGCCTGGTGTACCCCAGCTGTCGACCCTTGTAGGTAAATAAAAAAAATGTCACAGCACTGTTCTGCTAATGGGAGACAAAAGAATGCATTAGCCAGATCAGTGCATGTAAACCATGAATGAGATGAATCCAGATTAGTCAGAGCCACATATGGATCAGGCACGGGCACCGTAGTAGTAGAAAGGATGTTATTAATGGTTTTGAGGTCATGTGCCATTCTGTATTTACCTGTCCCTTTCTTTTCTACTGGCAGGATAGGGGTGTTCCATGCGGAGTGTGAGGGTTAGCCATGTCGCATGTCAATCAATGTGATATGTCTTCAGATCAGAATCAGAATCAGAATTCCTTTATTAATCCCTGGAGGGAAATTCTTGTTTCTACAGACAATTGCACATGCAGTATTCCCGACCAAGAAAGGAGAAAAGTGCAGAGTATAAAAATAGGATAAACAGATGATGGCAGGACTCTGTGCAGTGCGTAAAGTCTGTGGTGTAAATAGTGAAGAGGAAGGGAGAGAGGACAGTCCCCTGTGGAGCCCCAGTGTTGCTGATCACTTCATCTGACAGGCAGCACTTCAGGCGTACGTACTGCGGTCTGCCCGTCAGATAGTCTGCGATCCAGGACACCAGTGGGGCATCCACCTGCATAGCTGTCAGCTTCTCAGCCAGCAGAGCCGGCCTGATGGTGTCAAACGCACTCGAGAAATCAAAGAACATGATTCTCACAGTGCTTGCCGGCTTGTCTAGGTGAGTGTAGACTCTGTTCAGCAGGTAGATGATGGCATCGTCCACTCCAAGGCGGGGCTGGTAGGCGAACTGAAGGGGATCCTAAAGTGGTTGAACCATGGGCCGGAGCTGTTCCAGGACGAGTCTTTCCAGGGTCTTCATGATGTGTGACGTCAGGGCCACAGGCCTGTAGTCCTTGGGGTCGCTGGGACGCGGCGTCTTCGGGACAGGAACGAGGCATGACGTCTTCCACACCACGGGGACCCTCTGAAGACTCAGACTCAGGTTGAAGACATGATGAAGTACTCCGCTTAGCTGGGGGGCACAGGCTTTCAGGACCCTGGGGCTCACACCATCTGGGCCTGCAGCTTTGCCTGCACGGAGTCTCTGCAGCTGTCTTCTCACCTGGTCAGCTGTGAAGGTCATCGTTGGGGTGATGGGTGGGGGAGGAGTGCTTGTGGTACCCAGGTGAGAGTGGTCCACCCAGGCTTCTGGGGACGAGGTGTGAGCGAGGCCATCCAGATGGAATGTGGGGGGAGGGAGAGAGGCTGGAGTGGCCGGTTGCTGCAACCGTACTGCTGAGGAGTCGTTTGAAGCGTGAATTGGGGTCCCTGTGTCGAATCTGTTAAAGAACTGATTCAGCTCATTCGCCCGTTCCACACCGCCATCAACTCCTCCGCTGTTTGGCCGTAACCTGTGATGGTCCTCATGCCACTCCACACCTCTCTCGTGTTGTTCTGCTGGAGTTTCCACTCCAGCTTCCTCCGGTACCTCTCCTTTGCCTCCCTGATCTTTATTCTCAGGGTGCGCTGGATAGCTCTCACCTCCTCCCTATTGCCTGCTCTGAAAGCCCTCTTCTTGTTGTTGAGGATGGCTTTGATGTCCTTGGTTACCCACGGCTTGTTGTTGGGGTAACACTTTACCGTTGTGGTTGGGACAATGGTGTCCACACAGAAGTTTATGTAGGCAGTGATGCACTCAGTGAGCCCATCAATGTCCTCACCGTGGGGCTCACAGAGTGCCTGCCAGTCTGTCACCTCAAAACAGCCCTGGAGTGTCTCATTCGCCTCATCTGTCCATCTCCTCACAGTCCTTGAAGTTGCGGGCAGACGCTTTACGAGAGGCACATAGCAGGGGGAGAGGTGGATCAGGTTGTGATCTGACCTGCCTAGTGGGGGGAGGGGGGGAGAGCTGTAACAGTCCTTTGCATTAGCATACAGCAGATCAATTGTTCTTCCCTCTCTGGTAGGACAGTTCACAAACTGAGTGAAAGTGGGGAGTGTTTTGTCCAGGTTAATATGGTTGAAATCACCCGAGATTGCAATGAATGCACTCGGGTGCTGAGTCTGTATCCGGGCTATTGCAGAGTGAATAGTGTCACATGTCCTGCTGGGGTTTGCAGAGGGGGGAACATAAACAGTTACCATGTCTTAGCTTAGTAGTGAAGATGAGGGATTTGTGTGAGTGTCCAATCAGTCTGAGCCAGAGTATGTTTAACCACACCTCCCAGTTCTTTTGCCTGATGTTTAGGATGTAATGCTAGTGAGACGTGAGGAACCGCCTCTTCTGACAATCTAGTTGATCTGCTGCGCGTGTGACCGCTGCTGCAACTCCCTCTGGAGCCACATATATGTTGGTGGAGTGTATTCGCCAACTTTTACCTTGTAGCTGTTCTTGGAACCCGTCTTGATACCACTCAGTTTGCAGTCTGTCATAGAAGAGGGTCACGTGGGCTGGGTCAGGAGGAGAGATGTAGGCCTCGAGCAGTGAGATCCAGGGTTTCCACTGCAGGTAGGCCGAGAGGATGCCGTTGTGCTCAGGCGTTTCAGGTTGCAACAGAGCCCAGTAGATGTCCGCATACTGCTCTTCCACAGACTGGAGGAGGTATTGCCCTGTGGTTCTCAGCTGGCAATGTCACTATGAGTCTGTCCAGGCTACACAGTGTGGACGCCCCCAGTTTGATGAGGCGATCTCTCCCCAATAGATTGACTTTATAGACAGCATTGGGTCTGCTGTCGTGGTCTCTCTGTGGTGTGTTCCCCACTCCTCCCAGTCATCCCAGTTCACCATGGGATACTGGATACTGTAGGTGCTGCTTGGTGATTGAGTGCCTGCGTCAGGCCTGGGCGTGGTGGATCGCCTCGACCTCGGCCCCTTTGCGGTATACTGGAACAGTCTTTCACCCAGTGTCTTGTTTGGTTGCAGTAGTAGCACACGTTTCCTCCCGGCTGTCCCTTTGGCGGTCCGCCCCTTCCCCCACGTCCTCTCCATTCTCCTCCCCACTGTGGCCAGCCCCCGGAGCCTCCTCCTCTGCCGTATGGTGGGTATCTCGGGCAGCTTTTTCTGCTTGTTATTCGTCTTCACTCCTAATCCTCTCCTGCAAAGCTCCCTCCCTACTCTCTTTGTCCCCAACTTTTACTTCATCTTCAGTCCTCACCCTCTCCTGCAAAGCTCCCTCCCCACTATCTGCCCCCCCAACACACACACACACACACACACACACACACACACACACACACACACACACACACACACACACACTTATTCCCCCTCCTCATCTGCTCTAAATCCTCCCTCCTCCTCGCTTGCTTTTCTTGTTCCTCTTCATCTATACTCCTGTCTGGAACCCTCTTCTGGCGTGGTGCTTGCCCCATGGAACCTTTATTTTAAGGGGAGAAAAAGTTTAATGACAAATCAAAAGAAGAGTTTAATCATATGTTGCATGATATTTACCTGTGTCAGTCATCTCTGCAGATGCTGATTGAACTTGTTTTTTTTCTTGCTTCCACCTACAACATAAAATAAATGAACATGATTTGAATTTAATCTGTTTAATTGTATTTTTATTTATACCCCCATTATCAGATCAATTTAAGTTAACTTACATAGGCTTGACTGATCAAATATTAACTACTCAAGCTTGCTCTGCCTCTTAGTTGGGTCAGGCAAAGTTTTCTGCGGATCTGAAAATAGGGAAACCAGAATACAGATAATAGAAAATGTTGCCCCTGTAGATAGTCTAGTTTTGCAGTGAAATTTTCAAATTGGAACACAGTTCAACCAGGGGGTACTTTCACTGCAACTTTGTACTTCTGTGGGAAGAAGAAAGAACCCAAGTCAAAGACAGGTGTGTATGTGTGTAGACACATACATAAATAAACACACACACACAAATGTAGTATCCTGCTACAAATGTTAATATTTTGTATTATTATAACCATGTGTTTATTTAACAAATGTGCAGTATATTTTCTGAATTTCTGTTAAATTACTGCTGTTGTGAAGTTTACATTCATGTAGAGAAACCCATGTTTGGTACGTTATTTGGGAAAGCACTACAATGTCCCATGTTTTTACTAGTTTTGAATGCCTCATATCATTCCCTCCGTGTATTTGGGCAATCAGGTGTCAATCTGTAATTGACTAGTCAACACCAGTCAGAGGTGAGCATCAGCTTCCTATTGGATTTTGTGAGGGGGGTCGAACTTAAAAAAAGAGAAGAGGAAGGAGAGGAGGCGCAGGAGATTGACGAGAGAGAACAAGAGGAGAAATGGTGGCGACAGTTGTGAGCGTTTGAAACTGTCTGGAGTTGTTTTTGTTTTTGAGGCTAGAAACCCGAGGTTTTCTACGTGGGTTATCTTATGTAGAATGTGGAAGTTGGGCATGTTTGGAGCTGTTTCAGAAAAAAAATTGTACTACACTGTGGTGACGCCATTTTCAGATGTGTACTAGTGCTAGTTACCCTTGTTTTCGCTAGCTGGAAGAAGGGAACTGTGTGTGTGTGTGGGAGACAAATTTTGCGTTTTCTGAGGGAGTATGAACATTACATGTGAACTGGCAACAATATGAACATTTATTGGAACGAATAGGGAGTTTATTAGTGTTGTGAATTTCTGTACAGTGTGCCTCAAAGCCTACATGCCTGCCTGCCGTCCTGCTGTCATGAGGTCGCTGTCACTGCTGTCGAGGGTGCTCAGGATTTCACGCCAAGAAATCCACTGTTACACATGGACTTGTCGTCGCTGAGCAGAAGGATTGAAGAAAAATGCCCTAACCATTTCCAGCAAGGTACTTTAATTGTTTTCTTTTCACAAAACTTTGAGTATTATTTTATTTTATTGATTTAAAGACTCAACAGGACACAAGTTATATATTATGTTATGTATTTTCAGTGGTGATGTTTATTAGAAGTAAAGCCGGCTCACCATGTTTATTATTGGTCTGCCCCCTGGTCAGACCACCTTTTCCGGTCGAGAACCATGGCCTCGGATAAATAATGAACAGGACCGGTGACAAAGGGCAGCCCTGCCGGAGGCCAACATGCACTGGTCGAATGCCTTCTCCAAGTCCACAAAACACATGTGGACTGGTTGGGCAAACTCCCATGAACCCTCAAGTACCCTGCTGAGGGTGTAGAGCTGGTCCAGTGTTAGACGACCAGGGGCCCGTTTCATGAAGCAGGTTATGTGGAAACTCTGAGTATGCTAAGCCTGAAATCAGCGAAACCCTGAGTTAAGCGTTTCAAGAAGCGAGGTAAGTTAACCCTGAGATCGGGGTAAGTTCAGGAGTAAGTTAAGCCCGTTTCATAAAGCGAGGTAACTCATACTCGGAGTCTGTTACCGCGGTAACTTAGTCTGTGAACATAACCTGGTCGGGAGCAGGTTTTATCCCGGAAACCCCGAGTTTGTCTCTGACTCCTCCCCTTTACGGAACATAAACCTGAACCGTTTCCTTATTCACCGAGTCTCTGTTGAACCTGCTAAGTTTACGAAAATCGAGTGTCTGTTTCTGGAGGAGCCTGTAGACGAAGAAGCAATACTGATTCACAGAGAAATGTGATTGCGTCGGGCGAGGATTTTCCGAGCACATCTGGGTAATTTTTCATACTGTCCCGACTTTTTATTTGAGCCTTATCGTTTTTCGTTACAGTCACTGCAATACATTCACAACCTCATCCGTCCTGTCATCACTCACATCACCCACCGTGGCCGTACACTCTCCACTGAGCAGATACTTTGCGTTGCTCTACGTTTCTGCAAACGGGAGTGTTTTATACAACACTGGAGATGCAGAGCACATAAGTAAAGCACCTGTTTGCAGAGCTGTCAGAAAGGTGAGCCGAGCTCTGAAACGGTTTCTCTCAGTTTGTCTTGTTTTTCCTGGCCACAAACCTGTGAGAGCCATCAAATGGGATTGCGGGTAAATAATTTCAAATGAATAATAATTGTTCTGTTAACATGTTGCTGTGACCTCTGGGAGCAAAAAGTTGAATGTTTTTTAGGATTTTCCCAATGTGATTGGCTGCATTGATGGCACTCATATTCCTAGTCCTCCCACAGATTTCAGCTAACCTGTCTCATTTTCTGTACTGTTAAAATCATTTGTGATGCAGCTCACGTCATCACAAATGTAGAAGCCAAGTGGCCTGGGTCTGTGCATGACTCCTGTATATATTGAGAGTCTACTCTGAGCAACAGACTGGACTGTGGCAAGTGGTCTGAAACACTGCACTGGTGGCTGTTTGTCACTGTAAAGATATTTGTCTAATGAAAAGATCTTTGAAAAATATCTGTACTAAATAAATGTGACTTTACTTGCAGGAGAGATTGCTTCCTTCTGGGTGACAGGAGTTACCCCTGCTAACCCACACTCATAACCCCTCACCCAGACCCTCAACCAAGCCCCCAGCAGCACTTGCAGGACAAGAGCCAGGGTAGAGATGACTGTAGGCCTGCTGAAAGCCCGTTTCCAGTGCTTACGTCATCTCAGTAACCCCTGAGAGAGCCTGTGACATAAGTGTGGCATGTGTTATTCTCCATAATATTGTGACTATTAGAGGAGAGCAACACCCTGCCCTACAAACAGAAGACCATGAGGAGGACCCCATCCACCTCCCAGAAAACCAGGATGGAAGAGCAATCAGAGATCTCATATGCAATAATCATTTTCCAGGTTGAATTCAATAAAAGCACGACCACACTGTCACACATTGATTTTATTTAGTCTTCCTTATATCCTACAGACAGAGAGAGACAAAGAGAACATTTTTCTGTTAGGTTTTCATATTGTTCCAATAATAAATTAAATTTACCTGTGACCGCACACCCACCTCTAAGTTGTATTTAAGTATCTTCATTTCCAGATCTGCCTTTTGGATCTGGCGGTCCAAGTACACCATTTCCTTATCTGTTATATATACTCTACATGTACAATTGTACAGAATTAAACTGTGTTGTTTACTGAAACTCTCACTGTGTTCATTGGTGCTGCAGAGTTTGATGGACCCTCTTCATGCTGTCCAGTTACGCTCTGTTAAAAAAGGATAATATGTCAATATAAATCCATACAAGAATGTCACATGTACATGTAAAGCTGATCTAATATGATACCTCTGTAGGCCTTTCTGTGACAGCAGACAGTGTCTTCATCTTCATTATCCTTTGAAGACAAGCATTTTATTTATACTACTATTGGTTATGAGTTTTGGTGTGTTGAGTTGCATACAACAGGCTGGAGTCTGGAGTCTACCCTCTTTCTGTTGGCTAGGCAGGAGTCAAATGTTAACTTCACCACATTAATTAATGAAACAATACAGAGAACAGAATGTGTGAAAACATCATGCGGGGATGAAAGAGTTGTACAGTATTAAATCATTTAAATACATTTAAATAGTTTGACATGTCAAATGTTAGAAAAGTGAGATACAACCAGGCATGTTATGTTTCAGCCTCACCTGACTGAATTATATTTTTTTATTTCACCCGTTTTTCACCCCCTGGGTTGCACCTACATGAACAGAGGGTCAATACCATATTTTACATGCAATATTTTATGAGTGATTAAACACAAAACTTACGCACTGACTCGAGCAGTGATTTTTTCCCCACGCGTTTTCGCTTTCCTTTTGCTGCAGGTGTTACTTTTTTCCGGATTATATACCGATATTCACCGTACGCCTCCATCAAAATTTCCAGCTCCAGCGGTGAAAAATATGCTGAGCGCTTTCTTTGCCCTCCGGCCTCCGTGGTGAATCAGTGAATCGGGGCTCCATTGATGAGGGCTTTTTTAGAGTCGCGGTGCACGAGCTTGCCTCAACATACTCAGAGTTAACATACTCAGAGTCGACAAAACTAATGGGAATCCGCTTTGTTGAAACAGGAAACTCTGAGTTTTTCATCTCAGGGTTTGTCAACTCAAGAGTTTGTTGAACCTGCTTCATGAAACGGACCCCAGGACGAAAACCACATTGTTCCTCTTGGATCCGAGGTTCGACTATTGACCGGATTCTCCTCTCCAGTACCCTGGCATAGACTTTCCCGGAGAGGCTGAGGAGTATGATCCCTCTGTAATTGGAGCACACCCTCCGGTCCCCCTTCTTAAAAAGAGGGATAACCACCCCGGTCTGCCAGTCCAAGGGCACTGTCCCCGACTGCCACGCGATGCTGCAGAGTCGTGTCAACCAAGACAGCCCCACAACATCCAGAGCCTTGAAGTACCCAGGGCGAATCTCATCCACTCCCCGGGGAGCGGGCCCACGTCGCTTGTTTGGCTACAGAGGTAGATCAGCTTTACATGTACATGTGACATTCTTGTATAGATTGATATTGACATGGAAGCTGACTTTAACAGAGCGTAACTGGACAGCATGAAGTGGGTCCATTAAATTCTGCAGCACGAATGAACACAGTGAGCATTTCAATAAACAACAGAGTTTAATTCTGCACAATTGCACATGTAGAACAATATGACTTAATGTCAATCCATCTCCTTAAACAGACTGAAACAACAGATAAAGAAATGGTATGCTTGGACCGCCAGATCCAAAAGGCAGATCTGGAAATTGAGATACTTAAATACAAGTTAGAGGTGGGTGTGCAGTCACAGGTAGATTTTATTGTTGGAACAATAAACAGAAAAATGTTCTCTTTGTCTCTCTCTGTCTGTAGAATATAAGGAAGACTAAATAAAATGAATGTGTGACAGTGTGGTTGTGTTTTTATTGATTTAACCTGGAAAATAGTTATTGCATATGAGATCCCTGATTGATCTTTCATCTTGGTTTTCTGGGAGGTGGATGGAGTCCTCCTCATGGTCTTCTATTTGTAGGGCAGGGTGTTGCTCTCCTCTAATAGTTGCAATATTATGGAGAATCACACCTGCCACAATTACATCTCTGAGGCTCTCGCTGGGATTAATGACGTAAGCACTGGAAACGGGCTTTCAACAGGCCTATAGACATTTCTACCCTGGCTCTTGTCCTGCAGTGTGCCACACTGAAGTGCTGCTGGGGTCCTGGTTGGGGGCCTGGCTGATGGTCTGGGTAAGAGGAGTTATGAGAGTTGGTTGGCAGGGGTAAGCAGCCAGAAGGAAGCCTTCAATCTCTCCTGCAAGTAAAGTCACATTTATTTAGCAATGATATTTTTCCCAGACAAACTAGACAAAGATCTTTAAAGTGACAAACAGCCACCAGTGCAGTGTTTCAGGCCACTTACCACAGTCCAGTCTGTTGTTCTGAGTAGACTCTCGATATATTCGGGAGTCATGCACAGACCCAGGCCACTTGGCTTCCACATTTGCAATTATGTGAGCTGCATCACAAATGATCTTAACAGTACAGAAAATGAGACAGGTCAGTTGAAATGTTTGTGCTCTGACATTTAAACATAATAGTCAATGTGTGTACTTGCACATTAATGCTGTGGAAGAACTTCCTATTCACTTAATCTCCTTCATTTTCTGAAGGACCAATGATAGGGATGTGAGTGCCATCAATGCAGCCAATCACATTTGGAAATTGCCATTTTCATGAACTTTGCAGGTTCGACGGAGACTCAATGAATAAGGAAACGGGTCAGGTTTATGTGCTCTGTAAAGGGGAGGAGTCAGAGACAAACTCTGGGTTTCTGGAATAAAACCCACTCCTGACCAGGTTATGTTCACAGACTAAGTTACCGTGGTAACAGACTCTGAGTATGAGTTTCCTCGCTTTATGAAACGGGCTTAACTTTTCCCTATCTTGGGGTTAACTTACCTCGCTTATTGAAACGCTTAATTCAGGGTTTCGCTAATTTCAGGCTTAACATGCTCAGAGTTTCCACATAACCTGCTTCATGAAACAGACCCCTGTTGCAGCAGCTCTTGACCCTTGTAAACAACCACATCTATATAGTGGGAGCAAAGGATTAAAATCCTGCTGCGTGCACTCTGTTCCTCTACTGGAAAAGGCACATGTACAGGCCCATCTGAAGTTTTCCAAAGAACACCTAGATGATCCAGAGGAGGCTTGGGAGAAGGTGATGTGATCAGATGAGACCAAAATAGAGCTATTTGGCATCAGCTCAACTCGCCATGTATGGAGGAAGAAAAATGATGAGTACAACCTCAAGAGCACCATCTCCACTGTGAAGCATGGAGGGGGAAACCTTATTCTTTGGGGGTGTTTCTCAGCTAAAGGGACAGGACGACTTCACTGTATCAAGGGGAGGGTGAATGGGGCAACGTACCGGGACATTTTGGACAACAACCTCCTTCCCTCAGTGAGAGCACTGAAAATGAGTCATACATAGGTCTTCCAGCATGACAATCACCCAAAACATATGGCCAACGCAACAAAGGAGTGGCTCAAAAAGAAGCATATTAAGGCCCTGGAGTGGCCTAGCCGGTCTCCAGACCTCAAACCCATTGAAAATCTGTGGAAGAAGCTGAAACTTTGCCTAGCGACAGCCTCAGGACTTTAAGGATTTCAAGAGGATCTGCAAAGAGGAGTGGACCAAAATCCCTCCCAAGGTCTGCGCAAACCTGGTGGAAAAACTACAACAAACATCTCACCTCTGTGCTTGCCAACAAAGGTTTCTCCACCAAGTATGAAATCCTGTTGTTCCAGGAATCAAATACTTTTTCGTGCAAAAATATAATCATAAATTAATAAAATTCATATGATGTTCTTATTCTGGATTTTTTTGGTGATATTCTGTCTCTCAATGTTAAAATGTGATGATTGAAATTCTTTTCTTTCATTCATTCATTCATTCTCTGTAAGTGGGCAAACCTACAAAATCAACAAGGGATCAAATAATTATTGCTCCCAATGTGCGTATATATATCTATATCTCTCTCTATATGTGTATATATATATAACCACAAATATTGAGCCCTTGGTCCATGCACTCATTTATATTGGAGTAATAAAGCACATGGTCATACTGTTATACTTTCATAAACATGCCTTTTCAAGTATGCAGTGTTGGGTTACACCCATGATCACAGCATCAAATATGATGCTTCTGAGCCCTCCATCCATGCTCTCATACCGCATTCGTATCACCTGTCCTCTCTGTCAAGGTGGTACGAAAGAGGGGTCAAGGAAGCCATCTATGTTAAGTTGGAAAAACCTTCACTTAACAGAGGTGGTGGACTTAGACATCATCTCTCTTGCACCTACAATACTGTCCTCCCATCCATACCCGGGAAGTTTCACTCCAATTCACATGAAAGCCATAAGAACAATAGGTCGTTAACCGGTCAGACCCGAACTCACTAACAGTCTCACAGCCATTAGCCAGTCGTTAGACTTAGATAACCGTTAGACACAGAGGGCCATCACTGGCAGTCAAACTATATAGACAAATTTACAGGACTATCAAATCCTTTGTTTTAGTTAGTTTCACTTAGTCACACCCACTGAGGTATATATATTATATTATATACAATATTTTTTACAGATAAAAAGTTGGCCTGAGAATGACCGAGATCTATTCATCCAGATATGGGGGCCTGGAGATCCAGTCATGACTCCTTTGTCTCACATAACAGGAAGTGACTTAAGTATAAGTCAAGTGTTCATGAGAGTGTTGAAAACCACTTCCTCTGTAACTAAAGTCTATAACACCCAACTTTTACCTTTAGAATCAATTATTTATTTAAAGTACAAATTTGGAAAGAGCATGACAGACACCTAATTGTCCAAATATGGGTGCATGGAGATACAGTCATGATCCGTTGTATCGCGAACACAGGAAGAAACTTAAATATGACTCCAGCATTCATGAGATTGTTGAAGAACACTTTCTCAGTATCCAAAGGCTAAAACACCCAACTTTTGCTTTGAGACTCTTTTTTTATTTAAAGTACAAAGTTGGGTCGAGAATGACTGAGACCCAATTGTCCGAATATGGGTGTATGGGGATACAGTCATGACCACTTTCTCTCACACAACAAGATGTGACTTTAATATGACTCTCGCATTCACCAGAGTGTTGAAGACCACTTACTCAGTATCTAAAGGCTTAAACATCCAACTTTTAAATTTGAAGCCAATGATTTATAAAAAGTAACATTTGACTCAAGAATGAGTGAGACAGGTGTGGCCAAATATGGGTGTATGGAGATACAGTCATAACCCCTTTGTCTCACACAACAAGAAGTGAATTAAATATGACTTCAGCATTCATGATATTGTTGAAGACCACGTTCTCGGTATCGATACGCTAAAACACGCAACTTTTTACCTTTGAGACCCTATATTTTTTACAGATAAAAAGTTGGCCTGAGAATGACTGAGATCTATTCATCCAGATATGGGTGCCTGGAGATCCAGTCATGACTGCTTTGTCTCACGTAACAGGAAGTGACTTAAGTATTAGTCAAGTGCTCATGAGAGTGTTGAAGACCACTTCCTCTGTAACTAAAGTCTATAACACCCAACTTTTACCTTTGAACCAACTACTTATTTAAAGTACAAATTTGACTAGAGAATGACAGAGACCTAATTGTCCAAATATGGGTGCATGGAGATACAGTCATGATCCGTTGTGTCGCGAACACAGGAAGAAACTTAAATATGACTCCAGCATTCATGAGATTGTTGAAGAACACTTTCTCAGTATCCAAAGGCTAAAACACCCAACTTTTGCTTTGAGACTCTTTTTTTATTTAAAGTACAAAGTTGGGTCGAGAATGACTGAGACCCAATTGTCCGAATATGGGTGTATGGGGATACAGTCATGACCCCTTTCTCTCACACAACAAGATGTGACTTTAATATGACTCTCGCATTCACCAGAGTGTTGAAGACCACTTTCTCAGTATCTAAAGGCTTAAACATCCAACTTTTAAATTTGAAGCCAATGATTTATAAAAAGTAACATTTGACTCAAGAATGAGTGAGACAGGTGTGGCCAAATATGGGTGTATGGAGATACAGTCATAACCCCTTTGTCTCACACAACAAGAAGTGAATTAAATATGACTTCAGCATTCATGATATTGTTGAAGACCACGTTCTCGGTATCGATACGCTAAAACACGCAACTTTTTACCTTTGAGACCCTATATTTTTTACAGATAAAAAGTTGGCCTGAGAATGACTGAGATCTATTCATCCAGATATGGGTGCCTGGAGATCCAGTCATGACTGCTTTGTCTCACGTAACAGGAAGTGACTTAAGTATTAGTCAAGTGCTCATGAGAGTGTTGAAGACCACTTCCTCTGTAACTAAAGTCTATAACACCCAACTTTTACCTTTGAACCAACTACTTATTTAAAGTACAAATTTGACTAGAGAATGACAGAGACCTAATTGTCCAAATATGGGTGCATGGAGATACAGTCATGATCCGTTGTATCGCGAACACAGGAAGAAACTTAAATATGACTCCAGCATTCATGAGATTGTTGAAGAACACTTTCTCAGTATCCAAAGGCTAAAACACCCAACTTTTGCTTTGAGACTCTTTTTTTATTTAAAGTACAAAGTTGGGTCGAGAATGACTGAGACCCAATTGTCCGAATATGGGTGTATGGGGATACAGTCATGACCCCTTTCTCTCACACAACAAGATGTGACTTTAATATGACTCTCGCATTCACCAGAGTGTTGAAGACCACTTTCTCAGTATCTAAAGGCTTAAACATCCAACTTTTAAATTTGAAGCCAATGATTTATGATTCCTATCTTAAAGAGTTAATCCTATCTTAAAGAGTTAATAGTACCCTATTATCCCACCAGAACTTTGCGTTCCCAAAATGCAGGGCTACTTGTGGTTCCTAGAGTCCTCAAAAGTAGACTGGGAACCAGAGCCTTTAGTTATCAAGCTCCTCTGCTATGGAACCATCTTCCGGTTTCGGTCCGGGAGGCGGACACCCTCTCTATATTTAAGAGTAGACTAAAAACTTTCCTCTTTGATAAAGCTTATAGTTAGGGCTGGCCTAGGCCTGCCCCTAGTTATGCTGCTATAGGCTTAGACTGCCGGGGGCCCTCCCATGACGCACTGAGCTCTTTCTTCCTCTCCCTCTCCTTCTGCACACATTCATGTCCCATTAATGCATATTACAAACTCAACTTCTTCCCTGGAGTCCCTGTGCTTTCTTGTCCCGCAGATTCCTAGCGATCATGACTGGACCTCCTGCTGCGGTCCTGCTGTCGTCCTGCTCAAAACCTACTGCAATTACTACTGTTTAGTCATAATCTGATTTAAATCTGTTAAGACTCAGTACAGCTACTACCATTATTGTCACTACCATTGTTATCAAAATCACCATAATACCTTCTGTATACTTCATTGTCATTATCATTATCTACATTTCGATACTTCTGGTATTATTACTGCTGCTATGCATCTCTGCTTGTGTGCTCCTTCTCTCACGCCCCACCCCCTCTGCCTCTCTCCCTTGCTCTCTCTGTCGCTCTCCTGCTCTCTCTCTCTCTCTCTCTCTCTCTCTCTCTCTCTCAACCCAACCGGTCAAGGCAGATGGCCGCCCATCTTGAGCCGGGGTCTGCTCCGAGGTTTCTGCCTTCTAAAAGGCAGTTTTTCCTCGCCACTGTCGCCAAGTGCTTGCTCAAGGGGGAATGTTGGGCTCTCTCTATTTTACAATTTAATTAAAGAGTTTGGTCTAGACCTGCTCTAATTGGAAAGTGTCATGAGATAACTTTTGTTGTGAATTGGCGCTATATAAATAAACTGAATTGAATTGAATTGAATTTATAAAAAGTAACATTTGACTCAAGAATGAGTGAGACAGGTGTGGCCAAATATGGGTGTATGGAGATACAGTCATAACCCCTTTGTCTCACACAACAAGAAGTGAATTAAATATGACTTCAGCATTCATGATATTGTTGAAGACCACGTTCTCGGTATCGATACGCTAAAACACGCAACTTTTTACCTTTGAGACCCTATATTTTTTACAGATAAAAAGTTGGCCTGAGAATGACTGAGATCTATTCATCCAGATATGGGTGCCTGGAGATCCAGTCATGACTGCTTTGTCTCACGTAACAGGAAGTGACTTAAGTATTAGTCAAGTGCTCATGAGAGTGTTGAAGACCACTTCCTCTGTAACTAAAGTCTATAACACCCAACTTTTACCTTTGAACCAACTACTTATTTAAAGTACAAATTTGACTAGAGAATGACAGAGACCTAATTGTCCAAATATGGGTGCATGGAGATACAGTCATGATCCGTTGTGTCGCGAACACAGGAAGAAACTTAAATATGACTCCAGCATTCATGAGATTGTTGAAGAACACTTTCTCAGTATCCAAAGGCTAAAACACCCAACTTTTGCTTTGAGACTCTTTTTTTATTTAAAGTACAAAGTTGGGTCGAGAATGACTGAGACCCAATTGTCCGAATATGGGTGTATGGGGATACAGTCATGACCCCTTTCTCTCACACAACAAGATGTGACTTTAATATGACTCTCGCATTCACCAGAGTGTTGAAGACCACTTACTCAGTATCTAAAGGCTTAAACATCCAACTTTTAAATTTGAAGCCAATGATTTATAAAAAGTAACATTTGACTCAAGAATGAGTGAGACAGGTGTGGCCAAATATGGGTGTATGGAGATACAGTCATAACCCCTTTGTCTCACACAACAAGAAGTGAATTAAATATGACTTCAGCATTCATGATATTGTTGAAGACCACTTTCTCGGTATCGATACGCTAAAACACGCAACTTTTTACCTTTGAGACCCTATATTTTTTACAGATAAAAAGTTGGCCTGAGAATGACCGAGATCTATTCATCCAGATATGGGGGCCTGGAGATCCAGTCATGACTGCTTTGTCTCACATAACAGGAAGTGACTTAAGTATAAGTCAAGTGTTCATGAGAGTGTTGAAAACCACTTCCTCTGTAACTAAAGTCTATAACACCCAACTTTTACCTTTAGAATCAATTATTTATTTAAAGTACAAATTTGGAAAGAGCATGACAGACACCTAATTGTCCAAATATGGGTGCATGGAGATACAGTCATGATCCGTTGTATTGCGAACACAGGAAGAAACTTAAATATGACTCCAGCATTCATGAGATTGTTGAAGAACACTTTCTCAGTATCCAAAGGCTAAAACACCCAACTTTTGCTTTGAGACTCTTTTTTTATTTAAAGTACAAAGTTGGGTCGAGAATGACTGAGACCCAATTGTCCGAATATGGGTGTATGGGGATACAGTCATGACCACTTTCTCTCACACAACAAGATGTGACTTTAATATGACTCTCGCATTCACCAGAGTGTTGAAGACCACTTACTCAGTATCTAAAGGCTTAAACATCCAACTTTTAAATTTGAAGCCAATGATTTATAAAAAGTAACATTTGACTCAAGAATGAGTGAGACAGGTGTGGCCAAATATGGGTGTATGGAGATACAGTCATAACCCCTTTGTCTCACACAACAAGAAGTGAATTAAATATGACTTCAGCATTCATGATATTGTTGAAGACCACGTTCTCGGTATCGATACGCTAAAACACGCAACTTTTTACCTTTGAGACCCTATATTTTTTACAGATAAAAAGTTGGCCTGAGAATGACTGAGATCTATTCATCCAGATATGGGTGCCTGGAGATCCAGTCATGACTGCTTTGTCTCACGTAACAGGAAGTGACTTAAGTATTAGTCAAGTGCTCATGAGAGTGTTGAAGACCACTTCCTCTGTAACTAAAGTCTATAACACCCAACTTTTACCTTTGAACCAACTACTTATTTAAAGTACAAATTTGACTAGAGAATGACAGAGACCTAATTGTCCAAATATGGGTGCATGGAGATACAGTCATGATCCGTTGTGTCGCGAACACAGGAAGAAACTTAAATATGACTCCAGCATTCATGAGATTGTTGAAGAACACTTTCTCAGTATCCAAAGGCTAAAACACCCAACTTTTGCTTTGAGACTCTTTTTTTATTTAAAGTACAAAGTTGGGTCGAGAATGACTGAGACCCAATTGTCCGAATATGGGTGTATGGGGATACAGTCATGACCACTTTCTCTCACACAACAAGATGTGACTTTAATATGACTCTCGCATTCACCAGAGTGTTGAAGACCACTTACTCAGTATCTAAAGGCTTAAACATCCAACTTTTAAATTTGAAGCCAATGATTTATAAAAAGTAACATTTGACTCAAGAATGAGTGAGACAGGTGTGGCCAAATATGGGTGTATGGAGATACAGTCATAACCCCTTTGTCTCACACAACAAGAAGTGAATTAAATATGACTTCAGCATTCATGATATTGTTGAAGACCACTTTCTCGGTATCGATACGCTAAAACACGCAACTTTTTACCTTTGAGACCCTATATTTTTTACAGATAAAAAGTTGGCCTGAGAATGACCGAGATCTATTCATCCAGATATGGGGGCCTGGAGATCCAGTCATGACTGCTTTGTCTCACATAACAGGAAGTGACTTAAGTATAAGTCAAGTGTTCATGAGAGTGTTGAAAACCACTTCCTCTGTAACTAAAGTCTATAACACCCAACTTTTACCTTTAGAATCAATTATTTATTTAAAGTACAAATTTGGAAAGAGCATGACAGACACCTAATTGTCCAAATATGGGTGCATGGAGATACAGTCATGATCCGTTGTATTGCGAACACAGGAAGAAACTTAAATATGACTCCAGCATTCATGAGATTGTTGAAGAACACTTTCTCAGTATCCAAAGGCTAAAACACCCAACTTTTGCTTTGAGACTCTTTTTTTATTTAAAGTACAAAGTTGGGTCGAGAATGACTGAGACCCAATTGTCCGAATATGGGTGTATGGGGATACAGTCATGACCACTTTCTCTCACACAACAAGATGTGACTTTAATATGACTCTCGCATTCACCAGAGTGTTGAAGACCACTTACTCAGTATCTAAAGGCTTAAACATCCAACTTTTAAATTTGAAGCCAATGATTTATAAAAAGTAACATTTGACTCAAGAATGAGTGAGACAGGTGTGGCCAAATATGGGTGTATGGAGATACAGTCATAACCCCTTTGTCTCACACAACAAGAAGTGAATTAAATATGACTTCAGCATTCATGATATTGTTGAAGACCACGTTCTCGGTATCGATACGCTAAAACACGCAACTTTTTACCTTTGAGACCCTATATTTTTTACAGATAAAAAGTTGGCCTGAGAATGACTGAGATCTATTCATCCAGATATGGGTGCCTGGAGATCCAGTCATGACTGCTTTGTCTCACGTAACAGGAAGTGACTTAAGTATTAGTCAAGTGCTCATGAGAGTGTTGAAGACCACTTCCTCTGTAACTAAAGTCTATAACACCCAACTTTTACCTTTGAACCAACTACTTATTTAAAGTACAAATTTGACTAGAGAATGACAGAGACCTAATTGTCCAAATATGGGTGCATGGAGATACAGTCATGATCCGTTGTGTCGCGAACACAGGAAGAAACTTAAATATGACTCCAGCATTCATGAGATTGTTGAAGAACACTTTCTCAGTATCCAAAGGCTAAAACACCCAACTTTTGCTTTGAGACTCTTTTTTTATTTAAAGTACAAAGTTGGGTCGAGAATGACTGAGACCCAATTGTCCGAATATGGGTGTATGGGGATACAGTCATGACCCCTTTCTCTCACACAACAAGATGTGACTTTAATATGACTCTCGCATTCACCAGAGTGTTGAAGACCACTTTCTCAGTATCTAAAGGCTTAAACATCCAACTTTTAAATTTGAAGCCAATGATTTATAAAAAGTAACATTTGACTCAAGAATGAGTGAGACAGGTGTGGCCAAATATGGGTGTATGGAGATACAGTCATAACCCCTTTGTCTCACACAACAAGAAGTGAATTAAATATGACTTCAGCATTCATGATATTGTTGAAGACCACTTTCTCGGTATCGATACGCTAAAACACGCAACTTTTTACCTTTGAGACCCTATATTTTTTACAGATAAAAAGTTGGCCTGAGAATGACCGAGATCTATTCATCCAGATATGGGGGCCTGGAGATCCAGTCATGACTGCTTTGTCTCACATAACAGGAAGTGACTTAAGTATAAGTCAAGTGTTCATGAGAGTGTTGAAAACCACTTCCTCTGTAACTAAAGTCTATAACACCCAACTTTTACCTTTAGAATCAATTATTTATTTAAAGTACAAATTTGGAAAGAGCATGACAGACACCTAATTGTCCAAATATGGGTGCATGGAGATACAGTCATGATCCGTTGTATTGCGAACACAGGAAGAAACTTAAATATGACTCCAGCATTCATGAGATTGTTGAAGAACACTTTCTCAGTATCCAAAGGCTAAAACACCCAACTTTTGCTTTGAGACTCTTTTTTTATTTAAAGTACAAAGTTGGGTCGAGAATGACTGAGACCCAATTGTCCGAATATGGGTGTATGGGGATACAGTCATGACCACTTTCTCTCACACAACAAGATGTGACTTTAATATGACTCTCGCATTCACCAGAGTGTTGAAGACCACTTACTCAGTATCTAAAGGCTTAAACATCCAACTTTTAAATTTGAAGCCAATGATTTATAAAAAGTAACATTTGACTCAAGAATGAGTGAGACAGGTGTGGCCAAATATGGGTGTATGGAGATACAGTCATAACCCCTTTGTCTCACACAACAAGAAGTGAATTAAATATGACTTCAGCATTCATGATATTGTTGAAGACCACGTTCTCGGTATCGATACGCTAAAACACGCAACTTTTTACCTTTGAGACCCTATATTTTTTACAGATAAAAAGTTGGCCTGAGAATGACCGAGATCTATTCATCCAGATATGGGTGCCTGGAGATCCAGTCATGACTGCTTTGTCTCACGTAACAGGAAGTGACTTAAGTATTAGTCAAGTGCTCATGAGAGTGTTGAAGACCACTTCCTCTGTAACTAAAGTCTATAACACCCAACTTTTACCTTTGAACCAACTACTTATTTAAAGTACAAATTTGACTAGAGAATGACAGAGACCTAATTGTCCAAATATGGGTGCATGGAGATACAGTCATGATCCGTTGTATCGCGAACACAGGAAGAAACTTAAATATGACTCCAGCATTCATGAGATTGTTGAAGAACACTTTCTCAGTATCCAAAGGCTAAAACACCCAACTTTTGCTTTGAGACTCTTTTTTTATTTAAAGTACAAAGTTGGGTCGAGAATGACTGAGACCCAATTGTCCGAATATGGGTGTATGGGGATACAGTCATGACCCCTTTCTCTCACACAACAAGATGTGACTTTAATATGACTCTCGCATTCACCAGAGTGTTGAAGACCACTTTCTCAGTATCTAAAGGCTTAAACATCCAACTTTTAAATTTGAAGCCAATGATTTATAAAAAGTAACATTTGACTCAAGAATGAGTGAGACAGGTGTGGCCAAATATGGGTGTATGGAGATACAGTCATAACCCCTTTGTCTCACACAACAAGAAGTGAATTAAATATGACTTCAGCATTCATGATATTGTTGAAGACCACTTTCTCGGTATCGATACGCTAAAACACGCAACTTTTTACCTTTGAGACCCTATATTTTTTACAGATAAAAAGTTGGCCTGAGAATGACTGAGATCTATTCATCCAGATATGGGTGCCTGGAGATCCAGTCATGACTGCTTTGTCTCACGTAACAGGAAGTGACTTAAGTATTAGTCAAGTGCTCATGAGAGTGTTGAAGACCACTTCCTCTGTATCTAAAGTCTATAACACCCAACTTTTACCTTTAGAACCAATTACTTTTTTAAAGTACAAATTTGACTAGAGAATGACATAGACCTAATTGTCCAAATATGGGTGCATGGAGATACAGTCATGATCCGTTGTATCACGAACACAGGAAGAAACTTAAATATGACTCCAGCATTCATGAGATTGTTGAAGAACACTTTCTCAGTATCCAAAGGCTAAAACACCCAACTTTTGCTTTGAGACTCTTTTTTTATTTAAAGTACAAAGTTGGGTCGAGAATGACTGAGACCCAATTGTCCGAATATGGGTGTATGGGGATACAGTCATGACCCCTTTCTCTCACACAACAAGATGTGACTTTAATGACTCTCGCATTCACCAGAGTGTTGAAGACCACTTTCTCAGTATCTAAAGGCTTAAACATCCAACTTTTAAATTTGAAGCCAATGATTTATAAAAAGTAACATTTGACTCAAGAATGAGTGAGACAAGTGTGGCCAAATATGGGTGTATGGAGATACAGTCATAACCCCTTCGTCTCACACAACAAGAAGTGAATTAAATATGACTTCAGCATTCATGATATTGTTGAAGACCACTTTCTCGGTATCGATACGCTAAAACACGCAACTTTTTACCTTTGAGACCCTATATTTTTTACAGATAAAAAGTTGGCCTGAGAATGACTGAGATCTATTCATCCAGATATGGGTGCCTGGAGATCCAGTCATGACTGCTTTGTCTCACGTAACAGGAAGTGACTTAAGTATTAGTCAAGTGCTCATGAGAATGTTGAAGACCACTTCCTCTGTATCTAAAGTCTATAACACCCAACTTTTACCTTTGAACCAACTACTTATTTAAAGTACAAATTTGACTAGAGAATGACAGAGACCTAATTGTCCAAATATGGGTGCATGGAGATACAGTCATGATCCGTTGTATCGCGAACACAGGAAGAAACTTAAATATGACTCCAGCATTCATGAGATTGTTGAAGAACACTTTCTCAGTATCCAAAGGCTAAAACACCCAACTTTTGCTTTGAGACTCTTTTTTTATTTAAAGTACAAAATTGGGTCGAGAATGACTGAGACCCAATTGTCCGAATATGGGTGTATGGAGATACAGTCATGATCCGTTGTCTTGCAAACACTGGAAGTTACTTAAATAAGACTCCAGTATTCATGAGATTGTTGAAGACAAGTTTCCCAGTATCTAAAGGCTAAAAGAACCAACTTTTACCTTTGAGGCCTTTTTTTTAATTTAAAATACAAAGTTGGCTCGAGAATGACTGAGACCTAATTGTGCGAATATGGGTGTATGGATACAGTCATGACCCCATTGTCTCGCAAACACTGGAAGTCACTTAAATATGACTCCAGCATTCATGAGTCTGTTGAAGACCATTTTCTCAGTATCTAAAGGCTAAAACATCCAACTTTTACCTTTGAGACCCTTGAGATCTATTTGTCCAAATGCAGGTGTATGGAGATACAGTCATAACCCGTTTGGCTCACACAAGAAAGAAAGCAACCAGGCCCATCAGCCCTTCTGCGACTGGACTGATGGAGCTATAGGAGGGATAAGCTAAATCGCAGTACACTTTAGCTGTCTCGAGTGTGCCAATTCTGAGGTTATATGGCAAGTTTGAGAGTTGAATCCAATATGGTCAGATAGGCTACAGTCATGGCACACAGTAGGAAGTGCTGACACCCATTTTGGAGAGTCCCTGACTAAACCACACAAACAAGGATTAGGTTATGTTTAGGTTAGACTGTAGTTATGAGTCGGAGTATATTAGGATGATGTACGGTTAGTTTGAGTTGAGAGAATACAAGACCAGTGAGAAACCAGTGACAAATATGCATTAAAAAATACCAACTGTTAATATCTGGAAGGTCTATATGGAGATGCAGGGTCACAGGGGCTGATTATACTATGATG